>NC_136524.1:47104391-47264391 GCF_053919585.1 Euprymna scolopes
CTCTCCACCCGCACTGTCCGATAATTGTTCCACATCTTTCTACTATGGGTCCCAAGTAAATACTAAACACTAACACAAGTAAGTTAATTAAAGGAACTCGTATACTCGGGACTCCTAACAACGAACGAAATTGAAATTATAGCCAGTGCGTGTTAGTGATTATCATTATATATATATATATATATATATATATATATATATATATATATATATATATATATATATATATATATATTACTCAGGTCATTTTCTTCGTCATATCTACTGCATAAAACAACTACAGCAACAACAACAACAATATTAATAATTATGATATATAATAAATAAATAAATAATAATAATAATAATAATAATAATAATAATAATAATAATAATAATAATAATAATAATAAAATCGAAAAAAAAAATTACGTACCATATGACAACATTTCTTCGGATTTGGCCAGGCAAGTGTCAATGTTGTTGTCGCTAATATTGACATTGTCAACAGAGTGACCAGTGTGGCCATTGAAAATACCCCCTAACGTAAGTGATTTTTTATACCAACAGTTTTCAAACATTAGGTTGTAGTTAATGCTTTCCTCAAACTCTGGATCCGGCATGTAAGAGGCGTGACATTCAGGCTAATAAAGAAAAGAAGAAAAAAAAAAAAAAAGAGAAAACCAAATGTTATTATTATCATCGTTTGTATTTTGTTTTTTTTTTTGTTTTTTTATTTAGTTTTCAACATGGTCAGTTTTTTTTTTTTTAGTTTTTTTTTCTGGGAACAACTTCTAAAACAAAAACAACAACAACAACAACAACAACAACAAAATACAGGGAAAACAATTTTGTAAAATCTCTTATAAACCACAAAAAAGTGTAAAAGAAGAAACAAATAAAACAAACTAAAAAAAAATGCACAAGTAACTAAAAGAATATAGATAATAAAATTGTCCCAGTTAAAAAAAAACCAAAAAACAAAAAAAAAAAACAAAACAAAAAGTCTTCGAGTTACTGTAAAAATACGTAAAACAAATAAACAAAAAAAAAAAGGTGACCGACCTCTCCAAGTCGAATAGTTTCTCATACATCTATCAATATGCTTTCTGACAGAGAGAGAGAGAGAGAGAGAGAGAGAGAGAGAGAGAGAGAGAGAGAGAGAGAGAGAGAGAGAGAGAGAGAGAGCGTAAAGAACTTACTCTCGTCTATTTAATTGGGCGATGTCTGCTTTATTATTTACGATGCAAGTCACCAAAATATCTATCATATATGTGTGTGTGTGTGTGTGTGTGTATATATATATATATATATATATATAATTGAAAAAAAAAACACCAAATAATATTTTGTGAACCTACATCCATATTTAACTTTTGTCTAAACAAAAGTTGAATAATTGATGTTGATATTTAAAAAGCATGAAAAACGAAACAACGAAGTTGACATCTTCGACAGGAGACGAAAGCAGACACGGCGACTTTTGACTTGTCAATATAGATTTCATAACATGAGGATTTCAGTTCCAAGAAGCATTCTAGATTATGACATTCTTTTTTTTTCTTTCTTTTTCTTTTTTCTTTCTTTTTTTTCTTTATCTCAACTAAAAAATATCTCATAAATGTTTAGTCGATTTTTTTTTCTAATAAATTATCTCATTAGAACATTAATAAGAAACATTATTCAAGTAATTACATTTTTTTTAGGTTTGCCCTTTTGCACCTGTTAACCCCGATTGCTTGGACATCATTGAGATTTTATAAATATCAGAGCTAAGAACAAATTTGATTGACAACCTGCTTTGGAGTCTGTTTTTAATAGCACATTTTAAACTATACTTGTTTCCATTCGAGCACAAGAAAGGTCATTCATAAGGCCCCAAATATGGTGAGCTGGGACTCTCTAAAAGGCCTTTTTATGATTGTACCAGAGATTGGAGTCGTACAGTAGGAAAGAGATTACCACCGGCTTCATGTCTAGTCTACAAAGTCGATTTTGTACTCTGTCAAGGTAGAAAAGTTCCACTAATAGCTATGGCTAAAGATACATTATCTAAAAGTACTTCTTTCAAACTCCTAGGCCTGGTGCTCACAGGGAACATGAGCTGGAACAGATATATTGAGACAATTGACAAGGTTGCTGCGAAGAAGGTAGGTTCTCTCGACCGTGCTAGAAAACTACTTACGCCTGAAAGTATCCTGTATCTCTACAATGCCACCATTCGCCCATGTATGGAGTATTGTTATCATATTTGGGCTGGTGCATCTGCTACTAGTCTCTCACTCCTGAACAGGGTTCAAAAGAGAGTCGCGAACCTGATAGGCTCTAAATTGTCATCTAAGCTTCAATCTGTCCCATTGATGTAATGTTGCATCTCTCTGCCTGTTCTACAAGTATTTTAATGGTAAATGCTCAGACGAACTACAAGCCCTTTTACCTTCTCGATGTAATCCCCGACAAACCCGACAAGGAGCAAAATCCCACCCTACTCAGTACAGATCCCTAGATGTAAGAAAGCTACTGTCTACTCTAATAGTTTCTTCCCCAGAATTGCTAGACTTTGGAACTCCCTTCCGGTTTCCTGCTTTCCCAACTGTACTGACATGCTTAAGTTCAAGTGTAATGTGAACGGACATCTCGCTGCTCAACTTCCTACATAATATTCCTTCAACTTATGTCCCCGATAGTAGCCCCCTATATCAAAGTGGCACTGTGCCTTGTTTGGGAAGAAAATGGAATTTAAAAAAAAAAGATTTTAGACATTTTTTTTTTTATTTTAAACCTGCAATAAACACTGGAATTCATGTCCTGCAATCAATGTTCCTTAGTCCAAAAGCTGAGGTGTGGTTCTATTTAGTCCTATGAGATCCACCTTCACAAGTTTTGCCTTCTCCTGAGGCGACCCTACCAGGAAATTTCAGGGGCGTAATGATTGTCAACTGGATAACAACACAAACTAACGACCTGTCCTATAGTGTAACTTATACTTAGGGATATTAACAACCTTTTTTTATAAATACAATTATGGCATGTGTTGATCTATTCTCTGCATCCTTTGTTCCAGCTCGTTTGACTTGTTAGCCTAGTGGTCTTCATCAATTCATTGTTTTGATAACTCATTGTAATACAGCTTTCTATCCCAGTAGTTTCTAGTACTAGTTAATTCCATAGTACCACTTTAATTACAGGATGTCGACAACCTTTACACGGCCTCCAAAATCAGCAAAGATTAGACCATTTCTGTAATGACTTGTTGCTTTTTGATTGCGGTGTAATACTGGTTCTGTGCAGTTCTAGGAGGTCCACCCTTCCATGTTTTGTCTTCTATCTTTAAGAAGAGGTTAATATATTGCTAATCGCCTGAGGGGTCCTTATCAGGGAATGCCGACTTTTTTTTTTTTTTTTTTTTTTTTTTTTTGCAGGGTCAGAGTTTCTTCAGTGGGAACGCTTACTTCTCACTCCCCTCTTCCAACCCTGGTGTCACAGTTCTTGCAATGGGAGAGAAATAAATACCGCTCCACCCCCATCCCCACTGCAAGAATGTCAAGCAATAAAGTGGTGTCATGCTGACTCATAGGAATCCACTTTTACTTATTCTAATTTAAGAAACCTGACACCATCTTGAGAAACAAAGTTATTACGTTTCTGAATTTTTTCAGATGAGAGTTGATGATTCGTATTGTTTGGATTCTTCAAACTACTGCTCTCATTATTTGCACGACATTTCGATTGATGTAACCTCCGACCTTCTTCAGGCGTATCTGGTCGAACTCCAGAATCTTTCTATTGAACTCGTCAATCTGCACAGAATTTCAAGCGGAATCTTTTATCTAATCTACGGCATAGCATGCTCTAATTCCGGCAGCCATGACTGGGTAGAAGTCCTGAGTGATTCACACTTGTATTTTTTTGTCCTCCACTGAGGATTGAACTTTCAACTTCCAGAAGAGTGCAACGATTGAATTTTCTCAACCGACAATATGGACTGGAATTTGTGTCCTGCAATCAATGTTCCTTAGTACAACAGTGGCATTGTTGTTGCCGAGCTGAGGTGCGGTTCTATTCCACCCTAGGAGATCCGCCTTCCTAAGCTTTGCCTTCTCTTGAGGTGACTCGATCAGGAAATTTGAAATTTCAGGGGCTATATGATTGTCAACTGGATAACAACACAAATTGACGACCCGTGTGTAAGTTCAAATCCAGTCGGTTCTATAGTGTAACTTTCACTTAGGTATATTAACAGCCTTTTCTATAAATACCATTATGGCATGTGTTGTTCAAAATTATCTGATCTATTCTCTGCATCCTTTGTTTCAGCTCGTTTGACTTGTTAGCCTAGTGATCTTCATCAATTCATTGTTTTGATAACTCATTGTAATACAGCTTTCTATCCCAGTAGATTCTAGTCGTAGTTAATTCCATAGTACCACTTTAATAACAGGATGTCGACAACCTTTAACAACTGAATTTTCTTAAGTGCTTTATCTACTACGCTACGGGTCCTTGCAAGGACGAATTTAAATCTACATTCACTTATTTTACTTAAAGAAACCTGATATCATGTTGGGAAAAATAAAGTTTACTTCATATTTTCAAAATCTGCATTTTTCAGAAGGGACTTTGCACCCCTAACATAAACAATGTAAAATAAATTGTTATCTTTAAATTCTACTCATAAACTCTGTTGTCCTTGACCTTTTGGCTGGAAACAAGATGTGGTATCTTTTCTGGTACCGCATCTTCATCTTTTGTTCTCGGTCAGTGTGGCGAATATCCTTTTAAACCGAGGCAATGTTTTTTTTTTTTTTCCCCCACTTTAGAGTACTCCTTTTTTTTTTTTTTGGTGAGGGTGGGGTGGGGTGAAGCTAGAGCTAGATCCCCCACTTCACATTCATTCATTCATTTCGTATGAATTCTGTTGTTGGCAAACGTTTCCCTGATATCTTTCTAGTTATAATTCTTTCTAGTTATAATTCTTTCTAGAAACACGGCAAGTTCTCACAAAAGGAACTAAGTGAAGGTTAGCGACAACTTAAGTGAAACTGTTTCTATGGAACAAATTGGATTCAGCACTGGCACACCCAGGTTGTTAGTTTCTGTTGGTAACCTCTGAACCATTGTTGTTCCACTCCACATTAAAAACTGACCTAGTGTCTAACTCTGCCTTCATGGGAAAACAAGTTACTGGGAACTCTGTGGTTACACTTGTTAAGCCCTTAACTTTTGTAAATAATATGATTTATGCATTGTTTTTTACTTTATTTTTAAGTATTTCATTAATTATTATTTATTAGCAGGGCTATCTGGCATTGCCTTGTGCAACATAAAAATTTATAAGATGCTAAATAGTGGTAAGTCTTTTCACTCCTCCTAAAAGAGAAAATCCCTTCTTTTTTTTTTGTGAGGATTGAAAAATAATAATTTATGAGGCAGTCAGAGCACTACAGAAAGCACCAAATAAAATTAAGCATGCTTGTAGAGCACTACTAAAACTAAGTTCCTTCCACCTCCTTTCTTTGTAGAGAAATGATAATAATTAAGAAACGATGAATTAAATCCGAAGAGAGCTCCTTTCAATTTGAAAAAAAAAAAAGAAAGAAAACAAAAGAAAAATGCTGACCCATTTCCTGGGCTGTATTAATACATGATAACATTAACAATCGTGTTTAATTCTTGATAACATTAAATGATAAAAATAGCCATTTGACTTCCCAAAAAATGACTTTTTCACCCCCTAAATTTTAGAGATTTTTTTCCCGGGGTTATGCTGTTTAAAAAAATAGCACTTTTGTAGTTGTTTTTTTTTTTTTTTTTTTTTTTTTTTTTTTGGTGTGTGTGTGTGTGTGTGTGTGTGTGTCTAATTTCAAAGTTTTATCATATAAACACTGAGGCAACTGCCTTTATATAATAGACAAGCAGAGCTACCCAAAGTTGTACGGGTAACATGCCATTAAATAGAAGTTACGTTATGTGTGTAACATCTTTATATAAAATTTCCTATCTCCCCCTAAGTGTCGCTATATCTTTCCTTTTTTCACTCTCCCCCGTTTTCCGTTTTGTATAACTCTTTCTTCATTCTCTGCCCAACTCATTCCTCTCCCTTTGTGTAATGTGCTGAAAAACAAGTAATTTAGATATTGGAGCTATCCCTTTTACATATGATACTGTAATCCCATATCTATTGCTTATAGTCAACGCCAAATAAAATAATACCAAATATTATTCAACAATGTTAGTAAAGATAGCTCACAGCATTGCCAAAAGTATGGTTTAAATCATCATGACGAGAAATTATGTTGATAATGAAAATTTATATGCTACCAGGGAGAATAGACTCATGATGATAAAAACACTATCTGGCCAAACCTCACCTAACATAATCAGTGATGGTAATTCCTGCAATGATAGACTCGTGAACAGAGAACAGATAGTACATTATTCTTAATAACAAAAAATGCAGGAGATAATGCCTGGTAGAATGGTCTTAAGACAACAGAACAGATACTACACTACTACCTAACCTCCAAAACAAAGTGGTGATAACGATCTCATGACTTCCCCACCTCCCCCATAATCTCATTTCGGGACACAACAGTTTTACCAAATTAATACATAAATACATTGTATTCTTTGAAATTTATTACATAAAATGATCATTACTACCAAAATAAGGAGGAAATAATGCATGGGAGGAAGCTTTTATGACAATAAAATGAACACTACACAACTGCGCAACTGCGCCCCCTACACATGCAAAAAAAAAAAAAGCTTCTGGTAAACTCTGGAAGTATTATCTCCTGACCACAGTACAGATTCTACATTACCACTATTACCAATAAAAAGAAGGAGATAATACCTAGGAAGGTAGTCTTACGACAACAAAGCGGCACTTTTAAATTCAACATTACCGTGTTTCTGTACCTCCCCATCCCTACCATTTCGGTGAATGACTCAGCACTTTCTCCAAACTAATAAATAAATATATTGTTTTCTTTTAAAATTATTATATAGTAACATAATCATTACTATCAAAATAAGGAGATAATGCTTGGGAAGATGGTCTCATTACAACAAAACGGACACTGCACTACCACTTAACGCTGCCCCCAAGATAATTCCTGACAGAACACTACACAACTGTCTCCCCCCCCCATCCTTCTATTAAACCTTGGGAATATGGTCTCATAACCGCAGGACAGATAAGACATTATCACTACTATAAAAAAAAAAAAGAACAGAGGTGATAATGCCTGGGAGGAATGTTTCATAACAACAAAACGGACACTACACTACCTCCTTCCACTCTAAAAAATAGCTGCTGGTAAACGCTGGGGGTATGGACTCTTGACCAAAGGACAGATATTATATTATCACTCCTACCAAAGAAAGAGGAGATAATGTCTGGGAGAATGGTCTTATGACAATAAACCGGACACTGCACTACCTTCCTCCCCCTCCCCCAAATCTGCTGGTAAACACTTGGAAGTATGCTCTCATGATTTCAGAACAGATATAACCACTATCAAAAAAATGAGGACATAATGCCTGGGAGCAAAACAAAGCGGACTGTACACTCCCAAAAATGTAGCTGCTGTTAAACCCTGGGTGTATGATCTGATGATCACATGACTGATACTATATTATAATTACTACTATAAAAAAAAAATAAGAGATAATGCCTGGGAGGATGGTTTTATGACAACAAAACAGGCACTACATTAATACTTCCCCCCCCCTCCAAATAAAGAGTAACTTCTGGTAAACCCTGGGAATCTGGTCTCATGGCCATATACTACATTATCAATACAACTAAAATAACGAAGATGATATTGACTGGTCTAATGATAACAAAACGGACACTGCACTCTCCCCCTCCTCCAAAATAAATAAATAAAGAAGACTGCCGATAATCCCTGAGTGTGTGATCTGATGACCACAGAACAGGTACTACATTATCACTACTACCACAAACTAATCAGCAGTGTTTGTCTAAAAGGACAGGGGTTTGGATATTAGGCAACACTTGTTTAGTTATAGACTAATCAAGCAGTGCCAGGTCAGAAGGGGGGAGTGAGGTTAGGGATTAAACAAACCTTGTTTCATCATAGACTAATCAAGCAGGTTCCAGGAGGTGAGATGCAGTTAGGGATTAGGCAAGCCTTACTTAATTATAGATCTGAGATTTTTTGTTATACTATTTTACATAAAAAAATCTGTTCAGTTTTACCCGGGATAGAAAGTGATACATGGTCACCAAAAAGTGCTCAATATTCTAAGAAAAGCAGGTGTCTTCAAACTCAACTTCCTTTCTTCTATTTGCCTTATATGGATAATGGATACCACTTTGAGTAATGGATACCACTTAACAAATAGTAATAGTAATTAACTACTACTGAAACCACACAACTAAAATTTAGGAGGCCTCCAGAGTACTTCTAAATTCAATATTACCGTGTTTCTTCCCCTCACAACCCGCTTATAATTTGAACAGAGATGATGCAGTTTTCAGAAGATTTCGATGGATGATTCAGAAGTTTTTCCAAATTAATATATGAGTACATTGTTTTCTTTTAAAATTATTACCCAATAGCATTAAAAATTAAAAAAAAAAACACACACACACACACACACACACACACACACACACACACACACACACACACACAGAGAGTCCTTCCAACAAAAACGGACCCAGTTAATCTTCACAGAATTAGTTTTTTTTTTTTTTTTTTTTTTAGATATTGTACACCCGAGTCATCGCAATACCAAACTTATCGGGGTTTTGTTTAGTAGATTTTATTTTTAAGCTTGACATACAAACAAACAAACAAGCACTTTGGCAACTCCTCTTTGTATAGTAGACGAACAGGACTACCCCACATTGTTCAGGCCATATAAAACAAATAGAAGAAATGAAGTTACGTTTGAACACACTGGCTATTCTTAGAATATTGAGCATTTTTTCGTGACTATATATCACTATATGGCATAATCACCAAAATTAAGCAACATTGAGTCTGGTTAGTATCAGATGGGTGACCATTTGGGAATTCTAGGTGCTATATGTGCTCTCTGCTTATCTCGGCATTGTTTCCAGTCGTCCTGAACATACACTTCACTTGCCACTGGTATTTAACAATGTCGACTCAGGAGAGGTGTGGTTAGAGATTGCACACCTCCTGCCACAAAGATTTCACGTGCAGGCAACCCTTCCTGTGTATCCATAGTCTGTCAAAGACTAAAGGAGTCTGTTTTTTTTTGTTTGTTTTTTTTTTTATCACTTTCTATCCCAGACAAAACCGAATAGATTTTCTTATGTAAAATAGTATAACAAAATATAGATTTTCATGGCCAATGCTGCACTTAAACAAACTTGCTATACCTAAAATACTGAGTACTCATTTATTTCTATACACGACATAGTACATATAATATTATACTATTGCACTTATGACCTCCAGGAACGCTGAATAGATTTTCTTGTATGAAATTGCATAACAAAACACAGTAACATTGTTTTTCTCAAATGATATGACATTTAAATATACCAGCTCTATCGAGGATATTAAGCACTTGACTAACTTACACTTGATTGACTAACTTATACTCCTTACCATACATGATACTGTATTTCTCCTATTTTGGCTTGCGGGCAACACCATGTACTTTGTTTAGTATATAACATAATAAAATAATAATAAAGAAAGTATTTCTCCCGAACAACGTTGCATTTAAATATACCCGCTCTACCTAGGATATTGAGCACACTTTGCTTATTATGTATCAGTTACCAGATACGATGCTGTAACATTACTATTAAAACAATTCTTCCACGCGTGACCATTTGGACATTTAAAAATCCCCGTTGATTAACGCAGCACGAGTCTTGTTTTTCCTTATTGGCATCATGCTATGTAGGAGGAAAATGATGAAAAAAAAAAAAAAACAATAAAACTGTGCCCATCCTGACAAAGACGATATTAGGTCGAAAAGTTTGATTTATAAACAAATAAATGTTTGTTTATCTAAAAAAATAAAAAAATCTGTGTTGAATCGACTTACTAAACTTACATTTTGACTGTATACTTAAACAAACCTTTTATCACAGAGAGAGAAAAAAAAAAAAAAGGAATTCACTGTTTAGAATACTCGATAACAATTTAAGATTTAACAATTAAAAAGACCAGACGAGAGCGAAATTGTTTTAAATAAATATTGCTATTTATTAAAAATAAAATTTAAAATTAAAAAAAATCTTTTTGAATAATTAAATATTCATCTTCAGGAAATTAGACAGTTTGTTCTTTCTTTTGTCTTCTTTTTCTTCTTCTTATATGCCATGGTGGTGGTAATCCTTGGCATGACTTGAGATGTTTGTAGTTGAGTCAGAAATGATGTTTATGTGCTTGATTTCAGTGAATGGCGTCGATCATAAAAGTTGCTACATATAATCAAACCACCATCACTGCCTTCCCTAGCTTTCTCCCCTTTCCATATAACTCTCCTATAAAAAGAGGAGAACTTCTCATTGTAAGATGGCTGCTCAATAAAGCTGTGATTACACTTAGTTCTGTGTCGTCTTCATTCTGATACTAACCCATGAACAT
Organism: Euprymna scolopes; assembly: GCF_053919585.1. Taxonomy (NCBI): domain Eukaryota; kingdom Metazoa; phylum Mollusca; class Cephalopoda; order Sepiida; family Sepiolidae; genus Euprymna; species Euprymna scolopes. The sequence goes on from NC_136524.1 coordinate 47,114,978, forward strand.
AACCTGGTGGCAGTACTTTTACAGAATTCGTATCATCCAAGAAGAATGACAGATCGTCAAATAACATGTAAGCAGCATTCCTTTCAGTTTTAATTCCTGTTATGTTTTTTTTTTATTTTATAGCTCAGTTGCTCCCATGTGGATATATTAGTAGCGTGCCCTCACCTGGTTGAGTTCTACAGTCTGTTATTATCATTATCCTTATTATTGTTATTGAGTTACTGTTGCAAGTGATTCTTGCCTAAACGTTTTTTCTTCATCTGTGCATTGATTAATTTCTGCGTCTGTCTCACGGTAATGTCCACTGGAGAGAATATGACTACTGCAACTAATAATCCTTGACTGGCGATATGCTTATACATCAAGGCCCCAGATGGACTCATATTTAGTGGGAAACAGGCAGATTCCTGAAAAATATTTCATAATCGATGGTCCAACTACTCATTATTGACAGGTCTGGACCATAAACCACAAGAAATTCAGGTTGCTATACTTGAGAACTGCCTGGGCGATGACGCCATAAAAATATACCAGGGCATGCAGTTTGACACCCTGGAAACTGAATACACTATGGAGAACATACTACAAGCACTGGGGGAGTATTCCATCAGAATTCTCAATGAAACTTATGAAAGATTCGTGTTCCGTCAGGGTGAGAGAGAGGCCTCTGACAAGTTCTACAATGATTGTACTGTTGAAGTGCAAATTTCTGCGCTCAATGCAGTGACTTACTTCTGCAGGACCAGACTGTAGAAGATGTGTGTGATCAGTTAATCAAGCAGGATTTGCTAAAAATACAGAACCTTACTCTACAGAAGAGTGTAGACATATGCAGAGCGGCTGAAATGGCCTCAACCTACAGTCAAAGAATGGGACTAGATACAACCCAGGTGATGAGGGTACATTAAACCAGTTGAGTGAAGGAACAAATCTCCAAAAGAGAATGCCTATTTTGTGGTTACACAAAATCACTCACAGCAGATGTCCAGCTCATGGCAAACTGCGCCATGATGCAATAAGAAGGGCCGCTATGAGTTCAAGTGTCTCATCAAAGACAGAACGACGCAAAAACAGGGACACAACACATGAATGAATGAAAGCAAGAAGCGTGTTGCACCTCCACCACGAGTACATCAACTAGAGATGGATGGAGAATACACGCACGGTGTGAATGCGATAAAATCCCCCAAAAACAAAAGCAGGCAAAAGGGGCCAAATGCCTTATGCTTCTGAATTAGAAAGAAGTTGTTTTCCAGATTGATACAAGAGCATCTATTAATACTCTCCTGAAAAGTTTCCCAAGAGCATGGAATCCTATAAAGGGTTCTTACCAATGTGGAACAAATTTCTGATGAAACCACTAGGTGTATGCCAAAGAAAAATGAAAAACCTCCAAAACACAACAAACCTACTTTAGTAGAATTTGTAATATTCAAAGATGAAGATGACTGCCAACCACTGCTTGGCCTGTGGGCAAGCATACAAATGGGCCTTGTGGAGATTAAACAGAACTTCCACTGTATCACAGCAGTCAACACAAAGAAAAACTATAAGGAGTTGTTTGATGATCAACTCAGCAAACTGCTGGGTGTTGCCACTCTCCAGCTCAAGCCAGATGCAATACCAGTTGTAATGCCCATTCTGAACTGAAAAGGGTGTTAAGTTGACTAACCAAATTAGGAGTAATTAAACCAGTAGAAAACCCCACTCAATGGGTTAGCCAACTTGTCATCATTATGAAAGAAAAATGGGACAATGAGAATATGCCTGGATCCTCATGAGCTCAACAAAGCACACATGTGGGAGCACTATACCATACCAATCCTCGAGGATGTCCTTCGTGACATGAGAGATGCAAAAATATTCACAAAACTGGACCTCTCATCAGGATATTGGCATGTTGAGCTTGATGATGCACCCAGTGAGCTGACCATCTTTCAGACATGCTTTGGCCAATACTATTGGCGTCAGTTACCATTTGACCTGAACTCTTCAGCAGAGATATCCCAAAGAAAGCTGAATGAACAATTTCAAAACATTCAGAGTTGTCATTATTATACATGATCTGGTCATTTATGAGAAAGACCAAGAAGAACACGACAGGTGACTCCACAAACTACTTCAGAAATGCCAAACAATAGGAGTAAAACTTAACCCAGAAAAACCAGAGACCACGGTCACTTTCATGGGGCATCATATCACCAAAGATGGCATTGGAGTTGACTCAGAAAAAGTGAGAACTATCACTGATATGCCAACACCAGGAAACATTGGAGCTCTCTGCAGATTCCTAGGCATGACAAACTACATAGGGAGATTTATTCCAAATATTGTAACAATGACAAACCCTTCCAGAACCTGACCAAAAAAGATGTTCCGTGGATATGGTCAGATTCTCAACAAGCAGCTTTCAACACTGTAAAATAAACAATCACAAACTCACCCATCCTTACATACTATGACCGCCACAAGGAATTGACTCTTGAGAATGATGCATGTGAGTATTGGTTAGAAGCAGCGCTAACACAGGTTGACAGACTAGTTGCATTTGGAAGTAGATCCCTATCAGATGCTGAACAAAGATATGCACAAATTGAGAGAGATATTGACAGTTGTATATGGCCTTGAAAAATTTTGACTGACCATAAGTTAAGCCCCTTGTCTCAATCAGCAAAAAGCCCCAAAATAGCTACAGAACCTCCTGCTACAGGCCCAGCAATACAACAACACACTCCAATATAAGCCAGAGAAAGATATCCCATTGGCAGTTATGCTGTCACGAGCGTCAACAATCAAGCTAGAGTTGGAAAAAATAATGTTGGTGAATAATCTGACATTGCAACCGACTACAGGCTCACAGAGATACACATGTTACATATAACCAAATCCCCAGCATGCCCTCCCTAACCCTCTCCCCATTCTATATAACTCTCCTAGAAAAAGAGGAGGACTTCTCATTGTAAGATGGCCGCTCAGTAAAGTTGCGATTACACTTAGTTCTGTGTCGTCTTCATTCTGATACTAACCCATGAACATAACAAAAAGGAATTCACTCGAGGAAATAAACATACCTGCTCTATCCAGGTTATTTAGCACTTTGGATTCACTAACATATACCAGTTAACAAATACTAGTGGTAATCACTATACTAAAGCCACCCAACTAAAATTTAGGAGGCTTTCATGATACTTCTAAATCTCACCTAAACGCGTTTCTTACCTTCCGCATCACCTCCATAATGTAATTTCCTGAAGGTTTCGAGTAATGACTCAGCAGTTTTTCAAAATTACTATATAAATAAACCATTTTTTTAAAACCAGACACACATAAAATATAGATTTGTTTTATTAGATATCAAAATATGCCCTCAATTAGCATGTGCACATTGCATAATTTGTTTTTGTTCGTAATTTTTTTTTTTTTTTTACATATTTAGGAGGCTGTCAGAGAACTTCTAAATCCAACTATACTAAGTTTTTTTTTTCATTTAATAGCACTACTACTATATTGTTATTTTCATTATTCCCAAACAGTGAAGAAAAAAAAAAACAAATGAAAAAAAGTGAAATGTAGAAAAGAAAAAAAGAATTTAAAATGAAGAAAACAGAATTAATTAATCAAATAATTAAATTAATAATCGATTAACAAAATTAAATGAACACTGATGACAATAAAACAGGCACAACACTACCTCCATCCACCATAAAAAAAAAAAAAAAAAATTTTGTAATCCCTGCGAGTATTGTCTCATGACCACAAATCAGATACTTCTAAAAAAAAAAAAAAAAGGTGGAAATAATGCCTGGAAGAATGATAAGAAAAAATATACTCATGATAAGAAAAAATATACTACTACATGATAAGACAAAAATATACTACTCTATTCATCCTCCCTGTAAAGGTGCTGGTAATTCTTGGGAGTATTGCCGCATGAGCACAGAATATATACTACATAATCATTACTATAAAAAAGAAGACATAATCCATAGGAGAATATTCTTGTGACAATAAAACGGCACTATACAACCCTTTGCACCTCCCCCCCCCCAAAAAAAAATTCACCGAATAGTAACAGTAACAGTAACTATTACTACTGTTACTACGACTACCGTAACCATGCAACAAAAATTAAGGAGGCCTTCAGAGCACATCTAAATCCAACATTACCGTGTTTCTTCATCCCCCCCCCCCCTAATTTGAAGAGAAATGGTGTCATTTCAAGATTATTTCGATGAATGACTTTGCAGGATTTTTTTATTTTTTATTTTTTTGAATTATTACATAAAGACATTGTTTTCTTTCAAAATTATTATCTTAGCCCTGACCAAATACAAAATCTTATATTTATTTATTTATTTTTTTGTAACAACACTGACGTTAAACTAAGACGAAACAATCTTTTTTACAAATAGCAACGAAAAATATTTATTTATGTAACCTCTACCCCCCCCCCCGTAAAGGTGCTGGTAATCCTTGGGAGTATTGCCTCATGAGCACAGGATATATACTACATAATTATTACTATAAAAAAAAGGAAGATATAATCCAGGTATAGGTTAGTGAAAGACAAGACAATAACAAAGTGAAAACAGAAATTTCATTGGTTGCAACTTTTTTTTTTTTAAGCTGTTTTCCTTCTCATAAATAATAGCCATGCCCGTTTCTCTAGGAATAAAAGCAGGCGAGGAAAAGTCTTACTTTATTGCTTTCAGATAAACTCTCTGATAATTGCTATCAAATTCCAAATGGAGTACGAAATAGTCGTTTAAGGGTCGGTTGAAATTAACGCGCTTTGGAAATTGATTGGTTTCGATATGACAAAATCACATCACAGGGACTGTTTTCTAAGAGAGAAAATAAATGAAAGTATTAACGACTGCTTTACCAGTAATATATCTTTCTCACATGTCAATTGCAATATGCCTTGTTCAGAGTGATTGAAAGTAAAATATATATATATAAAATTTGAAAAAAAACAATAGATATAAAAGGTTGGAGTGTGAGTAAGGGAGCAATGAAAAACAAAATTGACATGTGTGAATGTTCGTCCATTTTTGTAGTGCACACCTTTTAAAGCAATTATAGTCATATCATATCTGAAAGCTTATCGTTGTCCTTAGCATTCTGTTGTGTGATTGGAAAACCTCACAGTTTCTCTAAGCAGGCAGTTGTGTCAACGGTCTGGTGTCAACTGAAAAAAATCAAGACTAACCCTAGTGGATTTATTTATACACGACAACAACAACAACAACAACAACAGCAACAACAAGTATATCGGTTATCTATACGGTTGTAGAATCATAGTGAGGAAAGAGAGTATCAAAGTAACGAAAGCCAGTATCAAAGTAAAGAAAGCCAGTATCAAAGTAAAGAAAGACAGTATCAAAGTAAAAAAAGACAGAATCTAAGTAAAGAAAAAACAGTATCAAAGTAAAGAAAGACAGTATCAAACTAAAGAAAGACATTATCAAAGTAAAGAAAGGCAGTATCAAAGTCTAGAAAGGCAGTATCAAAGTAAAGAAAGACAGGACCAAACTCAGCGAAGTGGGTATCAAAGTAAAGAAAGACAGGACCAAACTCAGCAAAGTGGGTATCAAAGAAAAGAAAGACAGGACCAAACTCAGCAAAGTGGGTATCAAAGTAAAGAAAGACAGTATCAAAGTGAGCAAAGACAGTATCAAAGTCAGGGAAGTGGGTATCAGAGTAAAGAAAGACAGTATCAGAGTAAAGAAAGACAGTATCAAAGTAAAGAAAAACAGTATCAAAGTGAGCAAAGACAGTATCAAAGTCTGGAAAGTGGGTATCAAAGTAAAGAGAGAAGTATCAAAGTAAAGAAAAAACAGTATCAAAGTTAAGAAAAACAGTATCAAAGTAAAGAAAGACAGTATCACATTCTGGAAAGTGGGTATCAAACTAAAGAAAGACAGTATCAAAGTAAAGAAAAAAGTATCAAAGTGAGGAAAGAGGATATCAAAGTAAAGAAAGACAGTATCAAAGTAAAGAAAAAAAGAATCAAAGTGAGGAAAGAGGGTATCAAAGTAAAGAAAGACAGGACCAAACTCTGCAAAGTGGGTATCAAAGTAAAGAAAGATAGTATCAAAGTAAAGAAAAAACAGTATCAAAGTTAAGAAAGACAGTATCAAAGTCTGGAAAGTGGGTATCAAAGTAAAGAAAGACAGTATAAAATTAGGAAAGAGTGTATCAAAGTAAAGAAAGACAGTGGAAAAGTAAAGGAAGACAGTTTAAAAGTAAAGACAGACAGTATCAAAGTAAAGAAAGACAATATCAAAGTAAAGAAAGATAGTGTAAAAGTGAAGAAAGACAGTATCAAAGTCAGGAAAGTGGTATCAAAGTAAAGAAAGAAAGTATCAAAGTAAAGAAAGACTGTGTCAAATCAAAGAAAGACAATATCAAAGTGAGGAAAGAAGCTATCAAAGTAAAGAAAGACAGTATCAAAGTAAAGAAAGACAGTGATAAAATAAAGAAAGACAGTGTCAAACTTAAAAAAGACAGTATCAAAGTAAAGGAAGACAGTATCAGATTAAAGGAAGATGGTATCAAAGTAAAGAAAGACAGTATCAAAGTAAAGAAAAACAGTATAAAAGTCTGGAAAGTGGTATCAAAGTAAAGAAAGACAGTGGTAAAATAAAGAAAAACAGTGTCAAACTTAAGAAAGACAGTATCAAAGTAAAGAAAGGCAGTATCAAAGTCTAGAAAGGCAGTATCAAAGTAAAGAAAGACAGTGGTAAAATAAAGAAAGACAGTGTCAAACTTAAGAAAGACAGTATCAAAGTAAAGAAAGGCAGTATCAAAGTAAAGAAAGACAGTATCAAAGTAAAGAAAGACAGTGGTAAAATAAAGAAAGACAGTGTCAAACTTAAGAAAGACAGTATCAAAGTAAAGAAAGAAAGTATCAAAGTAAAGAAAGACAGTGGTAAAATAAAGAAAGACAGTGTCAAACTTAAGAAAGACAGTATCAAAGTAAAGGAAGACAGTATCAAAGTAAAGAAAGACAGTATCAGATTAAAGAAAGATGGTATCAAAGTAAAGAAAGACAGTATCAAAGTAAAGAAAAACAGTATAAAAGTCTGGAAAGTGGTATCAAAGTAAAGAAAGACTGTGTCAAATCAAAGAAAGACAATATCAAACATAGGAAAGAGGCTATCAAAGTAAAGAAAGACAGTGGTAAAATAAAGAAAAACAGTGTCAAACTTAAGAAAGACAGTATCAAAGTAAAGAAAGGCAGTATCAAAGTCTATAAAGGCAGTATCAAAGTAAAGAAAGACAGTGGTAAAATAAAGAAAGACAGTGTCAAACTTAAGAAAGACAGTATCAAAGTAAAGAAAGGCAGTATCAAAGTAAAGAAAGACAGTATCAAAGTAAAGAAAGACAGTGGTAAAATAAAGAAAGACAGTGTCAAACTTAAGAAAGACAGTATCAAAGTAAAGAAAGAAAGTAAAGAAAGACAGTATCAAAGTAAAGAAAGACATTATCAAAGTAAAGAAAGGCAGTATCAAAGTCTAGAAAGGCAGTATCAAAGTAAAGAAAGACAGTGGTAAAATAAAGAAAGACAGTGTCAAACTTAAGAAAGACAGTATCAAAGTAAAGAAAGACAGTATCAAAGTAAAGAAAGACAGTGGTAAAATAAAGAAAAACAGTGTCAAAGTAAAGAAAGGCAGTATCAAAGTAAAGAAAGACAGTATCAAAGTAAAGAAAGACAGTGGTAAAATAAAGAAAAACAGTGTCAAACTTAAGAAAGACAGTATCAAAGTAAAGAAAGGCAGTATCAAAGTCTAGAAAGGCAGTATCAAAGTAAAGAAAGACAGTGGTAAAATAAAGAAAGACAGTGTCAAACTTAAGAAAGATAGTATCAAAGTAAAGAAAGAAAGTATCAAAGTAAAGAAAGACAGTGGTAAAATAAAGAAAGACAGTGTCAAACTTAAGAAAGACAGTATCAAAGTAAAGGAAGACAGTATCAAAGTAAAGAAAGACAGTATCAGATTAAAGAAAGATGGTATCAAAGTAAAGAAAGACAGTATCAAAGTAAAGAAAAACAGTATCAAAGTCTAGAAAGGGGGAATCATAGTAAAGAAAGACAGTATCAAAGTAAAGAAAGACAGTATCAAAGTAAAGAAAGACAGTATCAAAATAAAGAAAGACAGTATCAAAGTCTGGAAAGTGGGTATCAAAGTAAAGAAAGACAGTATCAAAGTGAGGAAATAGGGTATCAAAATAAAGAAAGCCAGTGGCAAAGTAAAGAAAGACAGTATCAAAGTAAAGAAAGACAGTGTCAAATTAAAGAAAGACAGTATCAAAGTAAAGAAAGACAGTATCAAAGTAAAGAAAAACAGTATCAAAGTCTGGAAAGTGGGTATCAAAGTAAAGAAAAACAGTATCAAAGTCTGGAAAGAGGGTATCAAAGTAAAGAAAGACAGTATCAAAGTGAGGAAATAGGGTATCAAAATAAAGAAAGCCAGTGGCAAAGTAAAGAAAGACAGTATCAAAGTAAAGAAAGACAGTGTCAAAGTAAAGAAAGACAGTATCAAAGTTAGGAAAGTGTGTATCAAAGTAAAGAAAGACTGTGTCAAAGTAAAGAAAGACAGTATCAAAGTAAAGAAAGACAGTATCAATGTAAAAGAAAGACAGTATCAAAGTAAAGAAAGACATTTTCAAAGTAAAGAAAGACAGTATCAAAGTGAGAAAAGTGGGTATCAAAGTAAAGAAAAACAGTATCAAAGTCTGGAAAGTGGGTATCAAAGTAAAGAAAGACAATATCAGAGTAAAGAAAGACAGTATCATAGTAATGAAAAACAGTATCAAACTAAAGAAATCATTAAATCATTTCTCTCTAATAGGCTCATAAGAGTAGTGGTCGATGGACAAAAATCAGAGGCCTGCAGTATTAATGCTGGAGTCCCTCAAGGATCAATCCTGGGCCAAACTCTCTGCCTGATCTACATCAATGACCTCCCTAAACACATACTTAAATCATTCCTTGACATCTATGCTTATGACACGACCATGTACGGCAACACATCAAAGGCTGTAAATGACAAAGTTTTCTCTGATTCTCTCTCCTCTGATTTCGAGTGCGTGGTTCAGTGGGGAAGACATAGCTGGTTATCTTTAATGTATCTAAAACCAAACTCCTATCTTTACATCATCAACACTCTGCCCCCACCTGGACCCAATTGAAATGGATGGCTCTCGTCTAGGAGAAACCCCATGTTTTGACAAGCTTCTAGATTTGTCCTTTACTCCTGATCTGAAATGGAACATGTACATCAAGTCTGTTGCCAAGGTCGCCGGAAAGATGGTGGGATCCGTCTACCGCTCCAGAAGATATCTACCTACTGATGCAATTCTCTATCTATATAAAAGCCAAGTACGTCCAAGGATGGAATACTGCTGCCATATCTGGGCAGGAGCTGCTAAAAACAGCCTATACTGCCTTGACAGAGTACAAAATAGATTTCGTGGCTTAGTGGGGGATGCCCTTTTCTCTACCCTGCAACCTCTCTCCCACAGAAGAGAAGTTGCGACCCTATCCTTGTTTTATCGTTATTTCTATGGCAGGTGCTCGTCTGAACTTCAATCTCTCGTCCCCCCTCGCCAATCTTTCATGAAAAACACCCGTCTAGCTAAATCCATTGTGAAAAATTTCCCCCACTCTTTATCTGTGCCTAAATCAAAACATGGATTCCATGAACAAAGCTTCTTTCTTAGAACTGCACGCCTGTGGAACTCTATTCCGTCTGCCTGCTTCCCATCTGACTACAACTTAGATGTCCTCAAGTCCAACATAAACAAATTCCTAATGAACCGCCCTCTTAAGTAAACACTTCATCAAATCTCCACACTAACATACTGTACTTGCAATAACCCTTATCCCTGAGTGGCTTCCGGGCCTTGATAAATGGTGACCACCGTGTAAAAAAAAAAGAAGAAAAAAAAGAAAGACAGTATCAAAGTTAGGAAAGAGGGTGTCAAAGTAAAGAAAGACAGTATCAAAGTCAGGAAAGTGGGTATCAAAGTAAAGAAAGATCATTAAAGTAAAGAAAAACAGTATCAAAATAAAGAAAGACAGTATCAAAGTGAGGAAAGAAGGTATCAAAGTAAAGAAAGACCGTATCAAAGTAAAGAAAGATAGTATCAAAGTAAAGAAAGACAGTATCAAAGTCAGGAAAATGGTATCAAAGTAAAGAAAGACTGTCAAATCAAAGAAAGACAATATCAAAGTGAGGAAAGAGGCTATCAAAGTAAAGAAAGACAGCATCAAAGTAAAGAAAGGCAGTATCAGAGTAAAGAAAGGCAGTGGTAAAGTAAAGAAAGACAGTGTCAAACTTAAGAAAGACAGTTTCAAAGTAAAGAAAGACAGTATCAAAGTAAAGAATGACAGTATTAAAGTAAAAAAAAGACAGTATCAAAGTGAGGAAAGAGTGTATCAAAGTAAAGAAAGACCGTGTCAAAATAAAGAAAGACAGTATCAAAATGAGGAAAGAGGGTATCAAAGTAAAGAAAGACAGTATCAAAGTAAAGAAAGACAGTATCAGAAAGAAAAAGACTGTATCCAAGTGAACAAAGACGGTTTCAAACTGAAAAAAGACATTATCAAACAGAAGGAAAACTGTGTCAAACATACGAAACAGTATCAAACTGAAGAATGAAATATGAAACTGAACAAAGACATTATCACCTTGAAGAAAGACAGTATCATAGTGTGGAAATACAGTTTCAAACTGACGAAAGACAGTATCGAATTGGAGAAAGACAGTATCAAAATGAAGAACACACTATCAAAGTAAAAAAAGACAGCATCAAACTGAAGACAGACAGTATCAAGGTGGAGAAAGACAATATCAATGTGAAGAAAGACAGCACCAAAATGTAGAAAGACAGTATAAAATTGAAGTAAGACAGTATCAAACTAAAAAAGATAGCATCAAACTGGAGAAAGACAGTATTAATTCGAAAGCAGCCTGTATCAAACTTAAGGAAGAGAGTCACAAAGTGTAAAAAGAGAATATAAAGTGACAAAAAACAGTGTGGAAGTGAAGAAAGATAGTATCTTATTATTATTGACTGGGGATATATATCGATGTGTTATATTCGCTAGTACCTTTTCATCTGATTTAAAGTTATGGTGTAGCTGGTTGCAAAAACGACTGCAAAACTTTCCCACACAAATTCGACCGAGACATAAGAATGACCATTCGAAAAATGGAAAAATTACCAAAAAAGGTTAAGCAAAAACACTCAGTGCTATTTAACAATATCTGTCTGATATATATATATATATATAATATATATATATATATATATATATATATATATATATATATATATATATATATATAAACATTGTTATTTCACTCCAACAATGTGCACAGTGCCAGTTGGAACAAAATTTACAAGAATACTATATAAAGAACTGGGCAGCAAGATGTCTGTCCACATTACACTTGAACTTTTGCATCTTAGTACAGTCAGGGAAACAGGGACCGGCGAGGGAATTCCAATGTTTGGCAGTTTAGTATAGAGGGGGTACAAGTGCTTTGAGTTCATCAGAGTACATTCCATTAAGCATATAATATATTTATCAGTAGTTGAAATTCCAAATCCAAATAATAATTTATAATTCTTCTTTCATAATATTTTATTTTGTTTTACACGTGTTTCATTGAATGGTGTAAGAGCATCAAACGATGCATCAGAAACAGTTTATATGTTTCTAGGAAAAACCAAATCGCTCCAGAGTTTTTTTTTTTTCTTTTGCTATTTCCAATGGATCGTATAAACTGTCTCTGATGAGTTGTTGTTAGGTGTTCGTACACCATTCAATGAAACATGTGTAAGACAAAAGAAAATATATGAAATATTATGAAAAGATATATAGATATATATTTGGCTTTGGAGTGTCAACTACTGATATATACGCTCTGAAAGTGTTAAAGCATTTTCATTGAATTGAATTAATCATGATATTTGGAAAAAAAAAGCTCTGTATATATCATTAGTATATATTTTATAATCGAAAGTACATATATATGTGTGTGTGTGTGTGTGTGTGTGTGGTGGCAGCCAGGGAAAGCAGAATGCAGGGGGCCAAAAGTAACGATATAAAGACTGTCTGAGAACGTCCCTAAAAGACTTTGACATCAGCCCCCAGTCTTGGGAGAGTCGCGCTGCTAAACGTTCGGCCTGGCGTTGCGTCATCAGCCTAGGAGCCGACAGGGCAGAGAATCAACGCATGACACACGACCAGCAGAAGCGCAAGAGGAGGAAGGAGAGAGCTGCCGGTTCACAGCCTGCCGATACCGCCTTCACGTGTCCAGAGTGTGGAAGAGTCTGCCGAGCACGGATTGGCCTCATCAGCCATCTCAGGACCCACAAACCCCTGACGCCGAATTGATTGATACCTTGGTCATCGTCGACTTCGACGGACGAGCAAGAAGAAGAAAAAAGTGTGTGTGTGTGTGTGTGTGTTTTGGGACGATTAATCGGAATCAGAATCAGAAATCAGAAAAATCGGAAGATTTGGGAGTATCGTAATCGGGAAAATTGATGTCTACTTTCCGATGCTAAAACGATTCTTTTAATTGTCTTTTTTTAATTTTATTTTTATTAAAGTAAAACCTTCCATTACTGGTAATAATGGTGAAATAATAAATATTCATTGATTTTAAAATACCAACAAAGCTAAAATCGATAGATCATCCTCCACAAGTGTAATTTTACGTTTAGGAAAATATCTGCATATTTAACATGTGTTTTTACGAAAATCGAGGAAAATAACAATCTTTTATAGTTAAATAATTAGAGATTTATAAAGAATCGGAATTGGTAATTTTATTGGAATCAGGAATTTAGCATGGAATCGGTAATTGTATCAGAATCGGGAAAAATATTGGAATCGTCCCATCACTAATATATATATATATATATATATATATATATATATATATATATGTGTTTGTTTTTCCACTGATGATGGGTTGTTACCCGAAAGGACCTTTGGAATAAGTACCATCCACAGTTTAAAAAAAAAAGAAAGAAAATTCAGGGAGATAAATAAATGAATATAAAAAATAATAATAAAAAACATTATTAACTTATTTATTTATTTATCTGCTCATAACTGCATTGTAAGCCTTCAAAAATATCGGTAAAAACAAAATGTTTTTTTTTTATAAACTTAATAAATTAAGATAGATTTCATTTGAAATATATCAATTTTCAAAGTGCACTTTTATAAACTTTACAAAGTAAAATATAAAGAAATTAATTTTAATTGAACCTAAAATTTACCTTGGATTTATTTTCTGTTATGGACATTTAGTTTCATCAAAAAAAAACAAAAAAAACTAAATGTATCTATTATTGAGAAATTAATGATATAGATTTAAAATTTTCAACTAATTTTTTTTTTTTTAAAGTGCATGATATGAAAATTGCTATGACAATGATATGCTGTATAATATGATGGATATCTATAAATTTCTCGCCCTAAAGAAAACAACATTCTAAAATTTTTATTTTAAAAAATCAATTCAGATAACTTGATTATGTAGTAGAGCTGACATCTATTCAATATAGCCGCCTTCAGACTCAATCACCGCCCCGATACATCTCCAAAACTGGGAGCATGCCTTTTCCACAAGCACCAGCGGGATCTCAGCAAATACTCAGCTGATGGTAGCGATCAGGCTGGCTTTGGTTATGTGGGAGGTAATGTTGGTGATGTTCTTGACATACGACCAAACAAAGTAGTCCAGTGGGTTCAGGTCGGCGGAGTAGGGAAGCCAGTGAGAGAAGGATACAAATTCGTAGCACTCCTGAAGTCAAGTCTGGCTCTCTTTGGACTTGTGGGCCAGCACCAAGTCCTGCTGCCACACCCAGAGTCTGCCAACGGCCACCTGATTGCACCAGGGGATCACCACACTCTTCAGCACATCCGGGTACACTTTGGTGTTGACTTTCAAGCCAACTTTGAAGATGTGAAGTGGCATGATGTGGCCCTCATTTTAAACCACACCAAAGACCATAACCGTCGAGCTGTGACCTCAAGCGATGAACTATCTGGATTTACATTTTGAGGATGCTGGCAATGGTCCTGTTGTCATAACTTGGATCAGTAGAGAACGTGACCTGTACAGTGGCGCATCTCCGATCTTACTCGTTGAACATTGTGTCACTTTCAGACATGATGGAAGGCTCCTATTGCTCTTGGGATTTGTACACAACTGGTAAAAAAAAAACAAAAAAAAAAAACGGTTTTCCTCAAACAGAAATGGAATCATGTCATCTTTTCTAGAACAACAATTTTATCATTCCATCCTGTAATATAACTCTTAAAGACAGACTCAGAGGAAAATTAAATTTGGAAAACAGAAAAAAAAACTCACTTGGACTTGAACAACCTTCCTGACTTGTTCCCTGGCTATCGATATCAGCAGAGTCTAGACCATTTATGAAATTACCTTTTCCCTCTTGATTGTGGTATGATGCTGGTCCATTGCAGCTCTAGGAGATCTATCCTCCCAGGTTTTATCCTCTTCCTTTGAGAAAGGGTTACTTTATTGCTAATTATCTCAGGCGCCTCTACTGAGGATTGCCAACGAGGTTGTTTGTACAGTTTTTTTTTTTTTTTTTAGATCAGAGTGCTCTTCCTTGAGGGGGGGGTAAACTTGTCAATCCCACTTTTCTGATTCTTGTGTCATATTTCTCACTGTGGAAGAGAGAAAGAGAGAGAGAGAGAGAGAGAGAGAGAGAGAGAGAGAGAGAGAGAGAGAGAGAGAGAGAGAGAGAGAGAGAGAAACACCAGATATGAGCAAAGGAAAAAAAAATAAACCCAAAAAACTAAAGGATCTAGTCTGTATGCAGTTTACAAAGCGGACCAGTGAAAGGCGAGTTATTTGGTGTTGTTCGCGTTAGCATACTTTTCTCTGTTAGCAGAATTGTATGAAAAGACTGGTTTAAGATTATTGCAGACGCCCACTCTGTTGGCAAATCGCCATTAAAACAACAAAAGCAGTTAACTGCATTTTTGCAGACCGGTCTTTAAAATCTACTGAATAGAAAGAGTTGGGTCATTTAAAAAAAAAAAAAAAGAAAGAAAGAAAAAAGTGAAAAAAAAAAAAAAAGAAAGAAAAAATTCTCCGTTCAGTTTCGAAAGATAATGCATACCCTCTGTAAGGATGCCTAGATGGGGAATCTATAGTAAAACAAGGGTTGCATAATCACTAACTCTTGAAACAACATTGCTTGAATACTGTGGCAAGGACAAACTCAGGATGATTTGAAACAATACCGGGATATACAAAGGGAAAGATTGGCGTTATTTCAGAGTTTACCTTCTCCTAGAATGGTTGCACAACTAAGACTTCAGCTTCTAGTCTAGTAGTCTACCCTATTGTTGAAATTTTTCTTTTTTAAATAGCTTCAGACAAAGCATCAAGTCACTTGATGTAAGGAACTAAAAAATATTACTTCAAAGTCAATGCTAAGTGTTTGATGGAATAGATTATGACCCAGAAAACAGCAAGTCTTCTCCCTTTGTCAGAAACCTCATTCATTGAAGGTGAGGACTAAAGGACGAAATAAGTGAAGTGAGAGTTACTGATAGGATTACTATTACTGTTGATGTGAAGATTAGTATTATTGCCGTCACCATCATCATCATCGTTGTTGTCAGCATCATCATCGTCGTCGTCGTCATCATCATCATCATCATCATCATCGTTGTCGTCGTAATCAGCATCATCATCATCGTTGTCATCGTCGTCGTCATCATCATCATCATCATCATCATCGCCATCATCGTCATCATCGTCATCTACATCATCATTATTATTGACTTCATTCCTATGATTAGTTTAGCGATTATTATTGGTACTATTATAATAACCACTCTGGAATTTTGCGAAGATCTCCATCATTCCAGTAATTACAGGAGCGACTGGAACCATAGAAAAAAGTTTCAAAAGCTATCTGTCAAATATACTCGGTGGACCGAGCGTAAGAGAGACTAAAACTACTGCACTTAAAGGGACGGTTAAAATTTTGAAAAGATCTCTCGGTTGGAATGTCTGAGTTAGTGGATGATGTTTGGCATCTGGTAGGATGTCCCATCCTCAACTTGAACAAACAATAAGAAAATTGAAAAAAAAAAGTGGATGTTATAACTCTTCTTACAATTATCATATTCGTTATTGTTATTATTACCCCTATCATTAACATTTCTATCGTTTTAATGACCTTGGTGTTTGGTTGAACTGGTACGCGTATGGTGAATATATGTCACTGTCTTGTAATGTATAAATCAAAAACCCTTAGGTTCAATCCTCAGTGTAGGCAACTGAAAAATACAATTGTGAATTACTTAAACTTAGAACCTCCATCCACTTTTGGCTGATGGAACAAGAGCATGCTACTCTGTGAAAGGGTTGCATTCGAAATTCCGTCCAAATTCCCGAGTTTGATAGAAACATTCCCGAGTTCAACAAGATACACCTGAAGAAGACCAGAGGTTATATTGGCAAAAACATTGTGAAAATAAAACTCAAGATGAGAACAGTAGTCTGAAGAATCCAAATAATATGAATTATCAATCATTATCTCAAAAGATACACCTGAAGAAGGTCGGAGGTTACATCGACCAAAACGTTGTGAAAATAACACTCAAGATGAGAACAGTAGTCTGAAGAATCCAAATAATACGAATTATCAATCATTATCTCAAAAGATACACTGAAGAAGGTCGGAGGTTACATCGACCAAAACGTTGTGAAAATCACACTCAAGATGAGAACAGTAGTCTGAAGAATCCAAATAATACCAATTATCAATCATTATCTCAAAAGATACACTGAAGAAGGTCGGAGGTTACATCGACCAAAACGTTGTGAAAATAACACTCAAGATGGGAACAGTAGTCTGAAGAATCCAAATAATACGAATTATCAATCATTATCTAAAAAGATACACCTGAAGAAGGTCGGAGGTTACATCGACCAAAACGTTGTGAAAATAACACTCAAGATGAGAACAGTAGTCTGAAGAATCCAAATAATACGAATTATCAATCATTATCTCAAAAGATACACCTGAGGAAGGTCGGAGGTTACATCGACCAAAACATTGTGAAAATAACACTCAAGATGAGAACAGTAGTCTGAAGAATCCAAATAATACGAATTATCAATCATTATCTCAAAAGATACACCTGAAGAAGGTCGGAGGTTACATCGACCAAAACATTGTGAAAATAAAACTCAAGATGAGAACAGTAGTCTGAAGAATCCAAATAATATGAATTATCAATCATTATCTTAAAAGATACACCTGAAGAAGGTCGGAGGTTACATCGACCAAAACGTTGTGAAAATAACACTCAAGATGAGAACAGTAGTCTGAAGAATCCAAATAATACAAATTATCAATCATTATCTCAAAAGATACACTGAAGAAGGTCGGAGGTTACATCGACAAAAACGTTGTGAAAATAACACTCAAGATGGGAACAGTAGTCTGAAGAATCCAAATAATACAAATTATCAATCATTATCTCAAAAGATACACTGAAGAAGGTCGGAGGTTACATCGACCAAAACGTTGTGAAAATAACACTCAAGATGAGAACAGTAGTCTGAAGAATCCAAATAATACGAATTATCAATCATTATCTCAAAAGATACATCTGAAGAAGGTCGGAGGTTACATCGACCAAAACGTTGTGAAAATAACACTCAAGATGAGAACAGTAGTCTGAAGAATCCAAATAATACGAATTATCAATCATTATCTCAAAAGATACACTGAAGAAGGTCGGAGGTTACATCGACCAAAACGTTGTGAAAATAACACTCAAGATGGGAACAGTAGTCTGAAGAATCCAAATAATACGAATTATCAATCATTATCTAAAAAGATACACCTGAAGAAGGTCGGAGGTTACATCGACCAAAACGTTGTGAAAATAACACTGAAGATGAGAACAGTAGTCTGAAGAATCCAAATAATACGAATTATCAATCATTATCTCAAAAGATACACCTGAGGAAGGTCGGAGGTTACATCGACCAAAACGTTGTGAAAATAAAACTCAAGATGAGAACAGTAGTCTGAAGAATCCAAATAATACAAATTATCAATCATTATCTCAAAAGATACACCTGAAGTAGGTCTGAGGTTACATCGACCAAAACGTTGTGAAAATAACACTCAAGATGGGAACAGTAGTCTTAAGAATCCGAATAATACGAATTATCAATCATTATCTCAAAAGATACACTGAAGAAGGTCGGAGGTTACATCGACCAAAACGTTGTGAAAATAACACTCAAGATGAGAACAGTAGTCTGAAGAATCCAAATAATACGAATTATCAATCATTATCTCAAAAGATACATCTGAAGAAGGTCGGAGGTTACATCGACCAAAACGTTGTGAAAATAACACTCAAGATGGGAACAGTAGTCTGAAGAATCCAAATAATACGAATTATCAATCATTATCTCAAAAGATACATCTGAAGAAGGTCGGAGGTTACATCGACCAAAACGTTGTGAAAATAACACTCAAGATGAGAACAGTAGTCTGAAGAATCCAAATAATACGAATTATCAATCATTATCTCAAAAGATACATCTGAAGAAGGTCTGAGGTTACATCGACCAAAACGTTGTGAAAATAACACTCAAGATGAGAACAGTAGTCTGAAGAATCCAAATAATATGAATTATCAATCATTATCTCAAAAGATACATCTGAAGAAGGTCTGAGGTTACATCGACCAAAACGTTGTGAAAATAACACTCAAGATGGGAACAGTAGTCTGAAGAATCCAAATAATACGAATTATCAATCATTATCTCAAAAGATACACCTGAAGAAGGTCGGAGGTTATATCGACCAAAACGTTGTGAAAATAACACTCAAGATGAGAACAGTAGTCTGAAGAATCCAAATAATATGAATTATCAATCATTATCTCAAAAGATACACCTGAAGAAGGTCGGAGGTTACATCGACCAAAACGTTGTGAAAATAACACTCAAGATGAGAACAGTAGTCTGAAGAATCCAAATAATACGAATTATCAATCATTATCTAAAAAGATACACCTGAAGAAGGTCGGAGGTTACATCGACCAAAACGTTGTGAAAATAACACTCAAGATGAGAACAGTAGTCTGAAGAATCCGAATAATACGAATTATCAATCATTATCTCAAAAGATACACTGAAGAAGGTCGGAGGTTACATCGACCAAAACGTTGTGAAAATAACACTCAAGATGGGAACAGTAGTCTGAAGAATCCAAATAATACGAATTATCAATCATTATCTCAAAAGATACATCTCAAGAAGGTCGGAGGTTACATCGACCAAAACGTTGTGAAAATAACACTCAAGATGAGAACAGTAGTCTGAAGAATCCAAATAATACGAATTATCAATCATTATCTCAAAAGATACATCTGAAGAAGGTCTGAGGTTACATCAACCAAAACGTTGTGAAAATAACACTCAAGATGAGAACAGTAGTCTGAAGAATCCAAATAATATGAATTATCAATCATTATCTCAAAAGATACATCTGAAGAAGGTCTGAGGTTACATCGACCAAAACGTTGTGAAAATAACACTCAAGATGGGAACAGTAGTCTGAAGAATCCAAATAATACGAATTATCAATCATTATCTCAAAAGATACACCTGAAGAAGGTCGGAGGTTATATCGACCAAAACGTTGTGAAAATAACACTCAAGATGAGAACAGTAGTCTGAAGAATCCAAATAATACGAATTATCAATCATTATATCAAAAGATACACCTGAAGAAGGTCGGAGGTTACATCGACCAAAACGTTGTGAAAATAACACTCAAGATGAGAACAGTAGTCTGAAGAATCCAAATAATACGAATTATCAATCATTATCTCAAAAGATACATCTGAAGAAGGTCTGAGGTTACATCAACCAAAACGTTGTGAAAATAACACTCAAGATGAGAACAGTAGTCTGAAGAATCCAAATAATATGAATTATCAATCATTATCTCAAAAGATACATCTGAAGAAGGTCTTAGGTTACATCGACCAAAACGTTGTGAACATAACACTCAAGATGGGAACAGTAGTCTGAAGAATCCAAATAATACGAATTATCAATCATTATCTCAAAAGATACACCTGAAGAAGGTCGGAGGTTATATCGACCAAAACGTTGTGAAAATAACACTCAAGATGAGAACAGTAGTCTGAAGAATCCAAATAATATGAATTATCAATCATTATCTCAAAAGATACATCTGAAGAAGGTCTGAGGTTACATCGACCAAAACGTTGTGAAAATAACACTCAAGATGGGAACAGTAGTCTGAAGAATCCAAATAATACGAATTATCAATCATTATCTCAAAAGATACACCTGAAGAAGGTCGGAGGTTACATCGACCAAAACGTTGTGAAAATAACACTCAAGATGGGAACAGTAGTCTGAAGAATCCAAATAATACGAATTATCAATCATTATCTAAAAAGATACACCTGAAGAAGGTCGGAGGTTACATCGACCAAAACGTTGTGAAAATAACACTCAAGATGAGAACAGTAGTCTGAAGAATCCAAATAATACGAATTATCAATCATTATCTAAAAAGATACACCTGAAGAAGGTCGGAGGTTACATCGAACAAAACATTGTGAAAATAACACTCAAGATGAGAACAGTAGTCTGAAGAATCCAAATAATACGAATTATCAATCATTATCTAAAAAGATACACCTGAAGAAGGTCGGAGGTTACATCGACCAAAACGTTGTGAAAATAACACTGAAGATGAGAACAGTAGTCTGAAGAATCCAAATAATACGAATTATCAATCATTATCTCAAAAGATACACCTGAAGAAGGTCGGAGGTTACATCGACCAAAACGTTGTGAAAATAACACTCAAGATGAGAACAGTAGTCTGAAGAATCCAAATAATACGAATTATCAATCATTATCTAAAAAGATACACCTGAAGAAGGTCGGAGGTTACATCGACCAAAACGTTGTGAAAATAACACTCAAGATGAGAACAGTAGTCTGAAGAATCCAAATAATACGAATTATCAATCATTATCTAAAAAGATAAACCTGAAGAAGGTCGGAGGTTACATCGACCAAAACGTTGTGAAAATAACACTCAAGATGAGAACAGTAGTCTGAAGAATCCAAATAATACGAATTATCAATCATTATCTCAAAAGATACACCTGAAGAAGGTCGGAGGTTATATCGACCAAAACGTTGTGAAAATAACACTCAAGATGAGAACAGTAGTCTGAAGAATCCAAATAATACGAATTATCAATCATTATCTCAAAAGATACACCTGAAGAAGGTCGGAGGTTACATCGACCAAAACGTTGTGAAAATAACACTCAAGATGAGAACAGTAGTCTGAAGAATCCAAATAATACGAATTATCAATCATTATCTCAAAAGATACACCTGAAGAAGGTCGGAGGTTACATCGACCAAAACGTTGTGAAAATAACACTCAAGATGAGAACAGTAGTCTGAAGAATCCAAATAATACGAATTATCAATCATTATCTAAAAAGATACACCTGAAGAAGGTCGGAGGTTACATCGACCAAAACGTTGTGAAAATCACACTCAAGATGAGAACAGTAGTCTGAAGAATCCAAATAATACGAATTATCAATCATTATCTCAAAAGATACACCTGAAGAAGGTCGGAGGTTACATCGACCAAAACGTTGTGAAAATAACACTCAAGATGGGAACAGTAGTCTGAAGAATCCAAATAATACGAATTATCAATCATTATCTAAAAAGATACACCTGAAGAAGGTCGGAGGTTACATCGACCAAAACGTTGTGAAAATAACACTCAAGATGAGAACAGTAGTCTGAAGAATCCAAATAATACGAATTATCAATCATTATCTCAAAAGATACACCTGAAGAAGGTCGGAGGTTACATCGACCAAAACGTTGTGAAAATAACACTCAAGATGAGAACAGTAGTCTGAAGAATCCAAATAATACGAATTATCAATCATTATCTAAAAAGATACACCTGAAGAAGGTCGGAGGTTACATCGACCAAAACGTTGTGAAAATAACACTCAAGATGAGAACAGTAGTCTGAAGAATCCAAATAATACGAATTATCAATCATCATCTCAAAAGATACACCTGAAGAAGGTCGGAGGTTATATCGACCAAAACGTTGTGAAAATAACACTCAAGATGAGAACAGTAGTCTGAAGAATCCAAATAATCCGAATTATCAATCATTATCTCAAAAGATACACCTGAAGAAGGTCGGAGGTTACATCGACCAAAACGTTGTGAAAATAACACTCAAGATGAGAACAGTAGTCTGAAGAATCCAAATAATACGAATTATCAATCATTATCTCAAAAGATACACCTGAAGAAGGTCGGAGGTTACATCGACCAAAACGTTGTGAAAATAACACTCAAGATGAGAACAGTAGTCTGAAGAATCCAAATAATACGAATTATCAATCATTATCTCAAAAGATACACCTGAAGAAGGTCGGAGGTTACATCGACCAAAACGTTGTGAAAATAACACTCAAGATGAGAAGAGTAGTCTGAAGAATCCAAATAATACGAATTATCAATCATTATCTAAAAAGATACACCTGAAGAAGGTCGGAGGTTACATCGACCAAAACGTTGTGAAAATAACACTCAAGATGAGAACAGTAGTCTGAAGAATCCAAATAATACGAATTATCAATCATTATCTCAAAAGATACACCTGAAGAAGGTCGGAGGTTACATCGACCAAAACGTTGTGAAAATAACACTCAAGATGGGAACAGTAGTCTGAAGAATCCAAATAATACGAATTATCAATCATTATCTAAAAAGATACACCTGAAGAAGGTCGGAGGTTACATCGACCAAAACGTTGTGAAAATAACACTCAAGATGAGAACAGTAGTCTGAAGAATCCAAATAATACGAATTATCAATCATTATCTAAAAAGATACACCTGAAGAAGGTCGGAGGTTACATCGACCAAAACGTTGTGAAAATAACACTCAAGATGAGAACAGTAGTCTGAAGAATCCAAATAATACGAATTATCAATCATCATCTCAAAAGATACACCTGAAGAAGGTCGGAGGTTATATCGACCAAAACGTTGTGAAAATAACACTCAAGATGAGAACAGTAGTCTGAAGAATCCAAATAATCCGAATTATCAATCATTATCTCAAAAGATACACCTGAAGAAGGTCGGAGGTTACATCGACCAAAACGTTGTGAAAATAACACTCAAGATGAGAACAGTAGTCTGAAGAATCCAAATAATACGAATTATCAATCATTATCTCAAAAGATACACCTGAAGAAGGTCGGAGGTTACATCGACCAAAACGTTGTGAAAATAACACTCAAGATGAGAACAGTAGTCTGAAGAATCCAAATAATACGAATTATCAATCATTATCTAAAAAGATACACCTGAAGAAGGTCGGAGGTTACATCGACCAAAACGTTGTGAAAATAACACTCAAGATGAGAACAGTAGTCTGAAGAATCCAAATAATACGAATTATCAATCATTATCTCAAAAGATACACCTGAAGAAGGTCGGAGGTTACATCGACCAAAACGTTGTGAAAATAACACTCAAGATGAGAACAGTAGTCTGAAGAATCCAAATAATACGAATTATCAATCATTATCTAAAAAGATACACCTGAAGAAGGTCGGAGGTTACATCGACCAAAACGTTGTGAAAATAACACTCAAGATGAGAACAGTAGTCTGAAGAATCCAAATAATACGAATTATCAATCATTATCTCAAAAGATACACCTGAAGAAGGTCGGAGGTTACATCGACCAAAACGTTGTGAAAATAACACTCAAGATGAGAACAGTAGTCTGAAGAATCCAAATAATACGAATTATCAATCATTATCTAAAAAGATACACCTGAAGAAGGTCGGAGGTTACATCGACCAAAACGTTGTGAAAATAACACTCAAGATGAGAACAGTAGTCTGAAGAATCCAAATAATACGAATTATCAATCATCATCTCAAAAGATACACCTGAAGAAGGTCGGAGGTTATATCGACCAAAACGTTGTGAAAATAACACTCAAGATGAGAACAGTAGTCTGAAGAATCCAAATAATCCGAATTATCAATCATTATCTCAAAAGATACACCTGAAGAAGGTCGGAGGTTACATCGACCAAAACGTTGTGAAAATAACACTCAAGATGAGAACAGTAGTCTGAAGAATCCAAATAATACGAATTATCAATCATTATCTCAAAAGATACACCTGAAGAAGGTCGGAGGTTACATCGACCAAAACGTTGTGAAAATAACACTCAAGATGAGAACAGTAGTCTGAAGAATCCAAATAATACGAATTATCAATCATTATCTAAAAAGATACACCTGAAGAAGGTCGGAGGTTACATCGACCAAAACGTTGTGAAAATAACACTCAAGATGAGAACAGTAGTCTGAAGAATCCAAATAATACGAATTATCAATCATTATCTCAAAAGATACACCTGAAGAAGGTCGGAGGTTACATCGACCAAAACGTTGTGAAAATAACACTCAAGATGAGAACAGTAGTCTGAAGAATCCAAATAATACGAATTATCAATCATTATCTAAAAAGATACACCTGAAGAAGGTCGGAGGTTACATCGACCAAAACGTTGTGAAAATAACACTCAAGATGAGAACAGTAGTCTGAAGAATCCAAATAATACGAATTATCAATCATTATCTCAAAAGATACACCTGAAGAAGGTCGGAGGTTACATCGACCAAAACGTTGTGAAAATAACACTCAAGATGAGAACAGTAGTCTGAAGAATCCAAATAATACGAATTATCAATCATTATCTCAAAAGATACACCTGAAGAAGGTCGGAGGTTACATCGACCAAAACGTTGTGAAAATAAAACTCAAGATGAGAACAGTAGTCTGAAGAATCCAAATAATACGAATTATCAATCATTATCTAAAAAGATACACCTGAAGAAGGTCGGAGGTTACATCGACCAAAACGTTGTGAAAATAACACTCAAGATGAGAACAGTAGTCTGAAGAATCCAAATAATACGAATTATCAATCATTATCTAAAAAGATACACCTGAAGAAGGTCGGAGGTTACATCGACCAAAACGTTGTGAAAATAACACTCAAGATGAGAACAGTAGTCTGAAGAATCCAAATAATACGAATTATCAATCATTATCTCAAAAGATACACCTGAAGAAGGTCGGAGGTTACATCGACCAAAACGTTGTGAAAATAACACTCAAGATGAGAACAGTAGTCTGAAGAATCCAAATAATACGAATTATCAATCATTATCTAAAAAGATACACCTGAAGAAGGTCGGAGGTTACATCGACCAAAACGTTGTGAAAATAACACTCAAGATGAGAACAGTAGTCTGAAGAATCCAAATAATACGAATTATCAATCATTATCTCAAAAGATACACCTGAAGAAGGTCGGAGGTTACATCGACCAAAACGTTGTGAAAATAACACTCAAGATGAGAACAGTAGTCTGAAGAATCCAAATAATACGAATTATCAATCATTATCTAAAAAGATACACCTGAAGAAGGTCGGAGGTTACATCGACCAAAACGTTGTGAAAATAACACTCAAGATGAGAACAGTAGTCTGAAGAATCCAAATAATACGAATTATCAATCATCATCTCAAAAGATACACCTGAAGAAGGTCGGAGGTTACATCGACCAAAACGTTGTGAAAATAACACTCAAGATGAGAACAGTAGTCTGAAGAATCCAAATAATACGAATTATCAATCATTATCTCAAAAGATACACCTGAAGAAGGTCGGAGGTTACATCGACCAAAACGTTGTGAAAATAACACTCAAGATGAGAACAGTAGTCTGAAGAATCCAAATAATACGAATTATCAATCATTATCTAAAAAGATACACCTGAAGAAGGTCGGAGGTTACATCGACCAAAACGTTGTGAAAATAACACTCAAGATGAGAACAGTAGTCTGAAGAATCCAAATAATACGAATTATCAATCATTATCTCAAAAGATACACCTGAAGAAGGTCGGAGGTTACATCGACCAAAACGTTGTGAAAATAACACTCAAGATGAGAACAGTAGTCTGAAGAATCCAAATAATACGAATTATCAATCATTATCTAAAAAGATACACCTGAAGAAGGTCGGAGGTTACATCGACCAAAACGTTGTGAAAATAACACTCAAGATGAGAACAGTAGTCTGAAGAATCCAAATAATACGAATTATCAATCATTATCTCAAAAGATACACCTGAAGAAGGTCGGAGGTTACATCGACCAAAACGTTGTGAAAATAACACTCAAGATGAGAACAGTAGTCTGAAGAATCCAAATAATACGAATTATCAATCATTATCTAAAAAGATACACCTGAAGAAGGTCGGAGGTTACATCGACCAAAACGTTGTGAAAATAACACTCAAGATGAGAACAGTAGTCTGAAGAATCCAAATAATACGAATTATCAATCATTATCTCAAAAGATACACCTGAAGAAGGTCGGAGGTTACATCGACCAAAACGTTGTGAAAATAACACTCAAGATGAGAACAGTAGTCTGAAGAATCCAAATAATACGAATTATCAATCATTATCTAAAAAGATACACCTGAAGAAGGTCGGAGGTTACATCGACCAAAACGTTGTGAAAATAACACTCAAGATGAGAACAGTAGTCTGAAGAATCCAAATAATACGAATTATCAATCATTATCTCAAAAGATACACCTGAAGAAGGTCGGAGGTTACATCGACCAAAACGTTGTGAAAATAACACTCAAGATGAGAACAGTAGTCTGAAGAATCCAAAATATACGAATTATCAATCATTATCTAAAAAGATACACCTGAAGAAGGTCGGAGGTTACATCGACCAAAACGTTGTGAAAATAACACTCAAGATGAGAACAGTAGTCTGAAGAATCCAAATAATACGAATTATCAATCATTATCTCAAAAGATACACCTGAAGAAGGTCGGAGGTTACATCGACCAAAACGTTGTGAAAATCACACTCAAGATGAGAACAGTAGTCTGAAGAATCCAAATAATACGAATTATCAATCATTATCTAAAAAGATACACCTGAAGAAGGTCGGAGGTTACATCGACCAAAACGTTGTGAAAATAACACTCAAGATGAGAACAGTAGTCTGAAGAATCCAAATAATACGAATTATCAATCATTATCTCAAAAGATACACCTGAAGAAGGTCGGAGGTTACATCGACCAAAACGTTGTGAAAATAACACTCAAGATGAGAACAGTAGTCTGAAGAATCCAAATAATACGAATTATCAATCATTATCTCAAAAGATACACCTGAAGAAGGTCGGAGGTTACATCGACCAAAACGTTGTGAAAATAACACTCAAGATGAGAACAGTAGTCTGAAGAATCCAAATAATACGAATTATCAATCATTATCTCAAAAGATACACCTGAAGAAGGTCGGAGGTTACATCGACCAAAACGTTGTGAAAATAACACTCAAGATGAGAACAGTAGTCTGAAGAATCCAAATAATACGAATTATCAATCATTATCTAAAAAGATACACCTGAAGAAGGTCGGAGGTTACATCGACCAAAACGTTGTGAAAATAACACTCAAGATGAGAACAGTAGTCTGAAGAATCCAAATAATACGAATTATCAATCATTATCTCAAAAGATACACCTGAAGAAGGTCGGAGGTTACATCGACCAAAACGTTGTGAAAATAACACTCAAGATGAGAACAGTAGTCTGAAGAATCCAAATAATACGAATTATCAATCATTATCTAAAAAGATACACCTGAAGAAGGTCGGAGGTTACATCGACCAAAACGTTGTGAAAATAACACTCAAGATGAGAACAGTAGTCTGAAGAATCCAAATAATACGAATTATCAATCATTATCTCAAAAGATACACCTGAAGAAGGTCGGAGGTTACATCGACCAAAACGTTGTGAAAATAACACTCAAGATGAGAACAGTAGTCTGAAGAATCCAAATAATACGAATTATCAATCATTATCTAAAAAGATACACCTGAAGAAGGTCGGAGGTTACATCGACCAAAACGTTGTGAAAATAACACTCAAGATGAGAACAGTAGTCTGAAGAATCCAAATAATACGAATTATCAATCATTATCTCAAAAGATACACCTGAAGAAGGTCGGAGGTTACATCGACCAAAACGTTGTGAAAATCACACTCAAGATGAGAACAGTAGTCTGAAGAATCCAAATAATACGAATTATCAATCATTATCTAAAAAGATACACCTGAAGAAGGTCGGAGGTTACATCGACCAAAACGTTGTGAAAATAACACTCAAGATGAGAACAGTAGTCTGAAGAATCCAAATAATACGAATTATCAATCATTATCTAAAAAGATACACCTGAAGAAGGTCGGAGGTTACATCGACCAAAACGTTGTGAAAATAACACTCAAGATGAGAACAGTAGTCTGAAGAATCCAAATAATACGAATTATCAATCATTATCTCAAAAGATACACCTGAAGAAGGTCGGAGGTTACATCGACCAAAACGTTGTGAAAATAACACTTAAGATGAGAACAGTAGTTCGAAGGATCCAAATAATACGAATAACCAATCCTCATCTAAAAAAATTTAGAAACGTAAGATAGTATTTAATTCTCTCTCACACTGAGAACTGGTACACAAGGGTTGGAAAGTAGGCGTGAAAAGTCAGTTTGCCCGAGGAGGAGTACTCTGACCCTAAAAAAATGCCTGTGAAGACCCATCAGCATTCCCCGATAGAGGCATTTTAGATGATAAGCAATGAACTAATCCCTTCTCAAATCTAGGAGGATGAACCTCCTAAAACTGCATTATACTGCAAACACCATGAACAGGCCATTATAAGAATTGTCTAGATTCTGTTGATTTTGGTGCCAAGGTAAAAACCCCAGCAGTGCTGAAGTATGATAATGAACAGATACTATATCGGAACAGATAGTATACTTTGAAATATTTATTTGCAGACATGTAAACAAATTACATTTACAAAAAATTAGGTTGGCCATTCCAAAGCGAGTAAATGGGTGCGTTGGTCATCCATTGTCACCATAACTAGGAAGAAGATCAGAAGTGTGGCCAAAACATTTCCATTATAAAATCTTAAATTAGATCTGAGGATGAATATTTTGTTTGTCCAGACCTTGTAGAGTTAAATGCTACCAAGGCCTAACCTATCCTGCACTGCAACTCATGGTCAATACCGCTGTCCTAATGTATGGAGCTTCCTAAATAGGTGAAGTTATCAACTTATTTCTTTTTGGTCCAAAAAAAAAAAACGTCTGTAGGCAGCGGCGTCCTAGAAAGTATGTTTTGAGTTTTATTATTTTATACAGAGACCAATGCTCCTTGCTTCAGCTTGGACCTTGCTGACAATGTCTTCACTGCTAGTGCAGCAATACCATTGGCAAAATCTAGGTTACAAAGTTCCCAAGATGTATATGACTGCTTTGGAATTGTGTTTCAATTGCACACTCTAAGCATCATGATCATTGTCATCATCATCACCACTCAGCTGGCCCCACCACCACCACCACCACCACCACCACCACCACCACCACCACCACCACCACCACCAGCATCATCATCATCATCATCATCATCGTCACTTTAACATCCGTTTTTTAAATGATGGCATGTGGTGGACAGCTTTTAAAAAATTGACTTCTAAACAAACCTACCTCTGACCAGCTCTTTATTTATCTCTTAAGTTCATACTTATCACTCACTCTCACGTTATACTTGGCCCTCCCCTATAAACTGAACCTGCTACTTCAATTGTTCTACATCAACTAACCCAAGAATACTCAGCCTTTTTTCATCATCAGCATCATCATTGTCGTCGTCGTTGTCGTCGTCGTTATCATCATCATCATCATTGTCGTCGTCGTCGTTGTCGTCATCGTTATCATCATCATCATCATCATCGTCGTCATTGTCATTGTCATCATCATCATCATCATCAGCAGCAGCAGCGTCGTCGTCATCATCCTCATCATCCCCATCATCACCATCGTCATCGTTATCATCATTATTGATCATCATGATTATTATCATCATTGTCGTCGTCCTCATCATCATCATCATCATCATCATCATTATCATCATCTTCATTGTCATCGTCATCATCATTGTCATCGTCATCATCATCATCATCATCATCATCATCATCATCATCGTTGTCGTCATCGTTATCATCATCGTCATCATCATCATCATCGTCGTCGTCATTGTCCTCATCATCATTGTCGTTGTCCTCATCATCATCTTTATCATCATTGTCATCATCATCATCATCTCATCATCATCCTCGTCATCATCATCATGATTGTCATCGTCATCGTCATCATCATCATCATCATTGTCATCATCATCATAACCATCGTGTCACTTTAACATCTGTTTTTACATGCTGGCATGTGTTGGACAGCTTTAAAGAAATTGACTTTAAAAAAAAATATCTTTGACCAGCTCTGTATGTATCTTTCTTTCTCCTAAGTCCGTCATTATCACTTCCTCCCATGCTTTCCTTGTCCTTCTTCTGTCAACTGACCCTGCTCCCTCAGTTGTTCTACATCTACTACTGTCATCATCATCATCATCATCATCATCATCATCATCATCATCATCACATTACTTTAACATTCATTTTACATGCTGGCATGTGTTGGACAGCTTTTAAGAAATTGACTCAAAAAACCTATCTCTGACCGGCTCTCTATACATCCCTCTTTCTCTTAAGTCTGTCATTATCACTTCCTCCCATGCTTTCCTTGTCCTTCTCCATATGAACTGAACCTGCTACCTCAACTGTTCTACCCAAGAACTCTCATCCGTTCATTCAATGTGACCATACCATCAAAGCCTCTTCTTCTACACACATCTCCCTATACTGTCTGGATTTAACTTTCCACTAAAGTCATCAGAACTATGAATGTCTTTAAGGCTCAACATTGTACATCAATTGTATCCTTCACATATCATTTCTCTCCATGCAACACGTGTCCTCAATCTTCACTGGTCTTGTTTCACTTCCATACACTGCATACACATGCCTGATAGACTCTTCCTTGGTTGACAATGATAACGCTATGCTGGTTAGTAATGACAGAAGTTTCCTTATCGTGCTCTACTAAATTTTTATTTATTTTTAATTTTTTGCAAATCTAAAAAAATTTCAATTTTCAAATGGGAGTTTAAATTCATATTGCTCCCCCTCCCACCTCTGTTGAGCCGTCTTCTTAAATAATTTAATCCCTACACAACTTCCTCCATAACCAATCATATTGTCTCACCATCTATCTAACACTTATTAATCCTTATCCTCGAGTGACCGCCGGGCCTTGATAAGTAGTGAACATCCCTCCAAATAATAAAAATAATTGGAAAAATTAGCACAAATTTAACCATATTCAACCACTAATTCAGCATAAGGCACTCATTTTAAGTTAGCGGAAACTATTGGGCTGATCTTGGTAAAATTTTCTATGGACATTTGTTACGATAAGGTACAACAAACTAAGTATTATGGTATCCGTTCAATGCACAGATAGGGATTAATAAGGGATTAATAGAGAGTTAGTGTGCGAAAACCTTTTCGCCTCCCTATTTCCTCTTTCTCACAGAAGAGCTGTTGCAAGTTTATCTCTGCTCTAGCGTTATTTTTATCGTAAGTACTCGACTGAGCTCCAATCTATGCCCCCCTCCTGTAAAACGTCCACAACAAATACTTGTCTAGCTACAACTGCTGTCAACAATTTCCCTCACTCTCTATCTATGTCAAAAACTAAATGGAAATTCCATGAGCAGAGTTTCTTTCCTAGAACAGTCTGTCTGTGGAATACAATACAGTGGGGATGCTTCCCAGCTGAAAATAACATGGTCGTTTGCAAAATCCAATGTGAATAAATTCCTGTTGAGTCGGTTCTTTTTATAATAATCAAGCCCTACCCAAGTTCCACCATAACTGATCATGTAGTTTCACCATCTACCTAAAATTTAACTCTTATCCTTAAGTGGCTTGCAGGCGTTAATAAGTGTTGAATTTCCCTCAAGTAAAAAAAAAATGCAAAATAAGTATAAATGTAGCTGTATTCAACCATTAATTCATCCTAAAGCCTTCATTCTACGCTAACGAAAACCACTAGGCTGAATAAATTCTATGAACCTTTGTTATGATGAGGTGCAATGAATTAAGTATTATGGTATCCGTTTGATGAACAGTTAGGGATTAATAGAAATTAGTATTTAATGCAGAAAGTAAGTACAAATTTAATCATATTCAACCATCAATTTAGTATAAAGTACTAATTCTAAAGCAACGGCCTATAACTTTTGCTTGGTTTAATAAACAAAAAATCTAGTAAGATTAATAGTTACAAATCTAAAATCTAAAAATTTAGTAAATTTAATAGTTACAAATCTAAAATTGAAAAAATCTACTAAAATCTAGAAATCTACTAAAATCTAAAAATATTCTAAAATCTAAAAATCTACTAAAATCTAAAAATCTACTAAAATTTAAAAATCTACTAAAATCTAAAATCTACTAAAATCTAAAAATCTACTAAAATCTAAAAATATTCTAAAATCTAAAAATCTACTAAAATCTAAAAATCTACTAAAATCTAAAAATCTACTAAAATCTAAAAATCTACTAAAATCTAAAAATCTACTAAAATCTAAAAATCTACTAAAATCTAAAAATCTACTAAAATCTAAAAATCTACTAAAATCTAAAAATCTACTAAAATCTAAAAATCTACTAAAATCTAAACATCTACTAAAATCTAAAAATCTACTAAAATCTAAAAATCTACTAAAATCTTAAAATCTACTAAAATCTAAAAATCTACTAAAATCTAAAAATCTACTAAAATCTAAAAATCTACTAAAATCTAAACATCTACTAAAATCTAAAAATCTACTAAAATCTAAAAATCTACTAAAATCTAAAAATCTAGTGAAATCTAAAAGTTTACTAAAATCTAAAAATCTACTAAAATCTAAACATCTACTAAAATCTAAAAATCTACTAAAATCTAAAAGTTTACTAAAATCTAAAAATTTACAAAAATCTGAAAATCTACTAAAATCTAAATATCTACTAAAATCTAAAAACTAGTGAAATCTAAAAGTTTACTAAAATCTAAAAATCTACTAAAATCTAAAAATTCACAAAAATCTGAAAATCTACTAAAATCTAAAAATCTACTAAAATCTAAAAATATTCTAAAATCTAAAAATCTACTAAAATCTAAAAATCTACTAAAATCTAAAAATCTACTAAAATCTAAAAATCTACTAAAATCTAAAAATCTACTAAAATCTAAAAATCTACTAAAATCTAAAAATCTACTAAAATCCAAACATCTACTAAAATCTAAAAATCTAGTGAAATCTAAAAATCTACTAAAATCTAAAAGTTTACTAAAATCTAAAAATTTACAAAAATCTGAAAATCTACTAAAATCTAAAAATCTACTAAAATCTAAAAACTAGTGAAATCTAAAAGTTTACTAAAATCTAAAAATCTACTAAAATCTAAAAATTCACAAAAATCTGAAAATCTACTAAAATCTAAAAATCTACTAAAATCTAAAAATATTCTAAAATCTAAAAATCTACTAAAATCTAAAAATCTACTAAAATCTAAAAATCTACTAAAATCTAAAAATCTACTAAAATCTAAAAATCTACTAAAATCTAAAAATCTACTAAAATCTAAACATCTACTAAAATCTAAAAATCTACTAAAATCTAAAAATCTACTAAAATCTAAAAATCTACTAAAATCTAAACATCTACTAAAATCTAAAAATCTAGTGAAATCTAAAAGTTTACTAAAATCTAAAAATCTACTAAAATCTAAACATCTACTAAAATATAAAAATCTACTAAAATCTAAAAATCTACTAAAATCTAAAAGTTTACTAAAATCTAAAAATTTACAAAAATCTGAAAATCTACTAAAATCTAACAATCTACTAAAATCTAAAAACTAGTGAAATCTAAAAGTTTACTAAAATCTAAAAATCTACTAAAATCTATAAATTCACAAAAATCTGAAAATCTACTAAAATCTAAAAATCTACTAAAATCTAAAAATATTCTAAAATCTAAAAATCTACTAAAATCTAAAAATCTACTAAAATCTAAAAATCTACTAAAATCTAAAAATCTACTAAAATCTAAAAATCTACTAAAATCTAAAAATCTACTAAAATCTAAAAATCTACTAAAATCTAAAAATCTACTAAAATCTAAACATCTACTAAAATCTAAAAATCTAGTGAAATCTAAAAATCTACTAAGATCTAAAAGTTTACTAAAATCTAAAAATTTACAAAAATCTGAAAATCTACTAAAATCTAAAAATCTACTAAAATCTAAAAACTAGTGAAATCTAAAAGTTTACTAAAATCTAAAAATCTACTAAAATCTAAAAATTCTCAAAAATCTGAAAATCTACTAAAATCTAAAAATCTACTAAAATCTAAAAATATTCTAAAATCTAAAAATCTACTAAAATCTAAAAATCTACTAAAATCTAAAAATCTACTAAAATCTAAAAATCTACTAAAATCTAAAAATCTACTAAAATCTAAAAATCTACTAAAATCTAAACATCTACTAAAATCTAAAAATCTAGTGAAATCTAAAAGTTTACTAAAATCTAAAAATCTACTAAAATCTAAACATCTACTAAAATCTAAAAATCTACTAAAATCTAAAAATCTACTAAAATCTAAAAGTTTACTAAAATCTAAAAATTTACAAAAATCTGAAAATCTACTTAAATCTAAAAATCTACTAAAATCTAAAAACTAGTGAAATCTAAAAGTTTACTAAAATCTAAAAATCTACTAAAATCTACAAATTCACAAAAATCTGAAAATCTACTAAAAATCTACTAAAATCTAAAAATCTAGTGAAATTTAAAAATCTACTAAAATCTAAAAATCTACTAAAATCTAAAAATCTACTAAAATATAAAAATTTACTAAAATATAAAAGTTTACTACAATCTAGACATCTACTAAAATCTAAAAAGCTACTAAAATCTTAAAATCTACAAAAATCTAAAAGTTTAAAAAATCTAAAATATAAAAATCAGCTAAAATCTAAAAATCTACTAAAATCTAAAAATCTACTAAAATATAAAAGTTTACTAAAATCTAAAATATAAAAATCTACTAAAATCTACTAAAATATAACAATTTACTGCAGTCTAGAAATCTACTAAAACCTTAAAATCTACTAAAATCTAAAAATCTACTAAAATCTTAAAATCCTCTAATATCTAAAAAATCAACAAAAATGTAAAAATTTACTAAAATCTAAAAATATACTACAATCTGAAACATAAAAATCCACTAAAATCTAAAAATCTAGTAAAATCTAAAAATCTACTAAAATCTAAAAATCTACTAAAATCTAAAAATCTAGTGAAATCTAAAAATCTACTAAAATCTAAAAATCTACTAAAATCTACTAAAATCTAAAAGTTTACTAAATTCTAAAACGTAAAAATCTACTAAAATCTAAAAAATCTACTAAAATCTAAAAGTTTACTAAAATCTAAAACGTAAAAATCTACTAAAATCTAAAAATCTACGAAAATCTAAAAATCTACTAAAATCTAAAAGTTTACTAAAATCTAAAATCCAAAAATCGGCTCAAATCTACTAAAATCTAAAAATTTACTGCAGTCTAGAAATCTACTACAATCTTAAAATCTACTAAAATCTAAAAATCTACTAAAATGTAAAAATCTACTAAAATCTAAAAATCTACTAAAATCTAAAAATATACTAAAATCTAAAACGTAAAAATCTAGAAAAAACCTAAAAATCTACAAAAATCTAAAAATCTACAAAAATCTAAAAATCTACTAAAATCTAAAAATCTACTAAAATCTAAAAATATACTAAAATCTAAAAATATACTAAAATCTAAAACGTAAAAATCTAGAAAAAACCGCAAAATCTACAAAAATCTAAAAATCTACAAAAATCTAAAAATCTACTAAAATCTAAAAATCTACTAAAATCTAAAAATCTACTAAAATCTAAAAATATACTAAAATCTAAAACGTAAAAATCTAGAAAAAACCTAAAAATCTACCAAAATCTAAAAATCTACTAAAATCTAAAAATCTACTAAAATCTAAAAATATACTAAAATCTAAAAATATACTAAAATCTAAAACGTAAAAATCTAGAAAAAACCTAAAAATCTACAAAAATCTAAAAATCTACAAAAATCTAAAAATCTACTAAAATCTAAAAATCTACTAAAATCTAAAAATCTACTAAAATCTAAAAATCTACTAAAATCTAAAAATCTACTAAAATATAAAAATCTACTAAAATCTACGAAAATCTAAAAGTTTACTAAATTCTAAAACGTAAAAATCTACTAAAATCTAAAAAATCTACTAAAATCTAAAAGTTTACTAAAATCTAAAACGTAAAAATCTACTAAAATCTAAAAATCTACGAAAATCTAAAAATCTACTAAAATCTAAAATCCAAAAATCTGCTCAAATCTACTAAAATCTAAAAATTTACTGCAGTCTAGAAATCTACTAAAATCTTAAAATCTACTAAAATCTAAAAATCTACTAAAGTGTAAAAATCTACTAAAATCTAAAAATATACTAAAATCTAAAACGTAAAAATCTAGAAAAAACCTAAAAATCTACAAAAATCTAAAAATCTACTAAAATCTAAAAATCTACTAAAATCTAAAAATATACTAAAATCTAAAAATATACTAAAATCTAAAAATCTAGTGAAATCTAAAAATCTACTAAAATCTAAAAATCTACTAAAATCTACTAAAATCTAAAAGTTTACTAAATTCTAAAACGTAAAAATCTACTAAAATCTAAAAAATCTACTAAAATCTAAAAGTTTACTAAAATCTAAAACGTAAAAATCTACTAAAATCTAAAAATCTACGAAAATCTAAAAATCTACTAAAATCTAAAAGTTTACTAAAATCTAAAATCCAAAAATCG
Organism: Euprymna scolopes; assembly: GCF_053919585.1. Taxonomy (NCBI): domain Eukaryota; kingdom Metazoa; phylum Mollusca; class Cephalopoda; order Sepiida; family Sepiolidae; genus Euprymna; species Euprymna scolopes. Next base: position 47,152,167 of record NC_136524.1, read on the forward strand.
GCTCAAATCTACTAAAATCTAAAAATTTACTGCAGTCTAGAAATCTACTAAAATCTGAAAATCTACTAAAATCTAAAAATCTACTAAAATGTAAAAATCTACTAAAATCTAAAAATATACAAAAATCTAAAAATATACTAAAATCTAAAACGTAAAAATCTAGAAAAAACCTAAAAATCTACAAAAATCTAAAAATCTACAAAAATCTAAAAATCTTCTAAAATCTAAAAATCTACTAAAATCTAAAAATCTACTAAAATCTAAAAATCTACTATAATCTACTAAAATCTACTAAAATCTAAAAGTTTACTAAATTCTAAAAAGTAAAAATCTACTAAAATCTAAAAAATCTACTAAAATCTAAAAGTTTACTAAAATCTAAAACGTAAAAATCTACTAAAATCTAAAAATCTACGAAAATCTAAAAATCTACTAAAATCTAAAAGTTTACTAAAATCTAAAATCCAAAAATCGGCTCAAATCTACTAAAATCTAAAAATTTACTGCAGTCTAGAAATCTACTAAAATCTTAAAATCTACTAAAATCTAAAAATCTACTAAAATGTAAAAATCTACTAAAATCTAAAAATCTACTAAAATCTAAAAATATACTAAAATCTAAAAATCTACTAAAATCTAAAAATCTACTAAAATATAAAAATCTACTAAAATCTACTAAAATCTAAAAGTTTACTAAAATCTAAAACGTAAAAATCTACTAAAATCTAAAAAATCTACTAAAATCTAAAAGTTTACTAAAATCTAAAACGTAAAAATCTACTAAAATCTAAAAATCTACGAAAATCTAAAAATCTACTAAAATCTAAAATCCAAAAATCGGCTCAAATCTACTAAAATCTAAAAATTTACTGCAGTCTAGAAATCTACTAAAATCTTAAAATCTACTAAAATCTAAAAATCTACTAAAATGTAAAAATCTACTAAAATCTAAAAATATACTAAAATCTAAAAATATACTAAAATCTAAAACGTAAAAATCTAGAAAAAACCTAAAAATCTACAAAAATCTAAAAATCTACTAAAATCTAAAAATCTACTAAAATCTAAAAATCTACTAAAATCTAAAAATCTACTAAAATCTAAAAATCTAGTGAAATCTAAAAATCTACTAAAATCTAAAAATCTACTAAAATCTACTAAAATCTACTAAAATCTAAAAGTTTACTAAATTCTAAAACGTAAAAATCTACTAAAATCTAAAAAATCTACTAAAATCTAAAAGTTTACTAAAATCTAAAACGTAAAAATCTACTAAAATCTAAAAATCTACGAAAATCTAAAAATCTACTAAAATCTAAAAGTTTACTAAAATCTAAAATCCAAAAATCGGCTCAAATCTACTAAAATCTAAAAATTTACTGCAGTCTAGAAATCTACTAAAATCTTAAAATCTACTAAAATCTAAAAATCTACTAAAATGTAAAAATCTACTAAAATCTAAAAATCTACTAAAATCTAAAAATATACTAAAATCTAAAACGTAAAAATCTAGAAAAAACCTAAAAATCTACAAAAATCTAAAAATCTACAAAAATCTAAAAAATCTACTAAAATCTAAAAATCTACTAAAATCTAAAAATCTACTAAAATCTAAAAATCTACTAAAATATAAAAATCTACTAAAATCTACTAAGATCTAAAAGTTTACTAAAATCTAAAACGTAAAAATCTACTAAAATCTAAAAAATCTACTAAAATCTAAGAGTTTACTAAAATCTAAAACGTAAAAATCTACTAAAATCTAAAAATCTACGAAAATCTAAAAATCTACTAAAATCTAAAATCCAAAAATCGGCTCAAATCTACTAAAATCTAAAAATTTACTGCAGTCTAGAAATCTACTAAAATCTTAAAATCTACTAAAATCTAAAAATCTACGAAAATCTAAAAATCTACTAAAATCTAAAAGTTTACTAAAATCTAAAATCCAGAAATCGGCTCAAATCTACTAAAATCTAAAAATTTACTGCAGTCTAGAAATCTACTAAAATCTTAAAATCTACTAAAATCTAAAAATCTACTAAAATGTAAAAATCTACTAAAATCTAAAAATCTACTAAAATCTAAAAATATACTAAAATCTAAAAATCTACTAAAATATAAAAATCTACTAAAATCTACTAAGATCTAAAAGTTTACTAAAATCTAAAACGTAAAAATCTACTAAAATCTAAAAAATCTACTAAAATCTAAAAGTTTACTAAAATCTAAAACGTAAAAATCTACTAAAATCTAAAAATCTACGAAAATCTAAAAATCTACTAAAATCTAAAATCCAAAAATCGGCTCAAATCTACTAAAATCTAAAAATTTACTGCAGTCTAGAAATCTACTAAAATCTTAAAATCTACTAAAATCTAAAAATCTACGAAAATCTAAAAATCTACTAAAATCTAAAAGTTTACTAAAATCTAAAATCCAAAAATCGGCTCAAATCTACTAAAATCTAAAAATTTACTGCAGTCTAGAAATCTACTAAAATCTTAAAATCTACTAAAATCTAAAAATCTACTAAAATGTAAAAATCTACTAAAATCTAAAAATCTACTAAAATCTAAAAATATACTAAAATCTAAAAATCTACTCAAATATAAAAATCTACTAAAATCTACTAAGATCTAAAAGTTTACTAAAATCTAAAACGTAAAAATCTACTAAAATCTAAAAAATCTACTAAAATCTAAAAGTTTACTAAAATCTAAAACGTAAAAATCTACTAAAATCTAAAAATCTACGAAAATCTAAAAATCTACTAAAATCTAAAATCCAAAAATCGGCTCAAATCTACTAAAATCTAAAAATTTACTGCAGTCTAGAAATCTACTAAAATCTTAAAATCTACTAAAATCTAAAAATCTACGAAAATCTAAAAATCTACTAAAATCTAAAAGTTTACTAAAATCTAAAATCCAAAAATCGGCTCAAATCTACTAAAATCTAAAAATTTACTGCAGTCTAGAAATCTACTAAAATCTTAAAATCTACTAAAATCTAAAAATCTACTAAAATCTAAAAATCTACTAAAATCTAAAAATCTACTAAAATCTAAAAATATACTAAAATCTAAAAATCTACTAAAATATAAAAATCTACTAAAATCTACTAAGATCTAAAAGTTTACTAAAATCTAAAACGTAAAAATCTACTAAAATCTAAAAAATCTACTAAAATCTAAAAGTTTACTAAAATCTAAAACGTAAAAATCTACTAAAATCTAAAAATCTACGAAAATCTAAAAATCTACTAAAATCTAAAATCCAAAAATCGGCTCAAATCTACTAAAATCTAAAAATTTACTGCAGTCTAGAAATCTACTAAAATCTTAAAATCTACTAAAATCTAAAAATCTACGAAAATCTAAAAATCTACTAAAATCTAAAAGTTTACTAAAATCTAAAATCCAGAAATCGGCTCAAATCTACTAAAATCTAAAAATTTACTGCAGTCTAGAAATCTACTAAAATCTTAAAATCTACTAAAATCTAAAAATCTACTAAAATGTAAAAATCTACTAAAATCTAAAAATCTACTAAAATATAAAAATCTACTAAAATCTACTAAGATCTAAAAGTTTACTAAAATCTAAAACGTAAAAATCTACTAAAATCTAAAAAATCTACTAAAATCTAAAAGTTTACTAAAATCTAAAACGTAAAAATCTACTAAAATCTAAAAATCTACGAAAATCTAAAAATCTACTAAAATCTAAAATCCAAAAATCGGCTCAAATCTACTAAAATCTAAAAATTTACTGCAGTCTAGAAATCTACTAAAATCTTAAAATCTACTAAAATCTAAAAATCTACGAAAATCTAAAAATCTACTAAAATCTAAAAGTTTACTAAAATCTAAAATCCAAAAATCGGCTCAAATCTACTAAAATCTAAAAGTTTACTGCAGTCTAGAAATCTACTAAAATCTTAAAATCTACTAAAATCTAAAAATCTACTAAAATGTAAAAATCTACTAAAATCTAAAAATCTACTAAAATCTAAAAATATACTAAAATCTAAAAATCTACTAAAATATAAAAATCTACTAAAATCTACTAAGATCTAAAAGTTTACTAAAATCTAAAACGTAAAAATCTACTAAAATCTAAAAAATCTACTAAAATCTAAAAGTTTACTAAAATCTAAAACGTAAAAATCTACTAAAATCTAAAAATCTACGAAAATCTAAAAATCTACTAAAATCTAAAATCCAAAAATCGGCTCAAATCTACTAAAATCTAAAAATTTACTGCAGTCTAGAAATCTACTAAAATCTTAAAATCTACTAAAATCTAAAAATCTACGAAAATCTAAAAATCTACTAAAATCTAAAAGTTTACTAAAATCTAAAATCCAAAAATCGGCTCAAATCTACTAAAATCTAAAAATTTACTGCAGTCTAGAAATCTACTAAAATCTTAAAATCTACTAAAATCTAAAAATCTACTAAAATGTAAAAATCTACTAAAATCTAAAAATCTACTAAAATCTAAAAATATACTAAAATCTAAAACGTAAAAATCTAGAAAAAACCTAAAAATCTACAAAAATCTAAAAATCTACTAAAATCTAAAAATCTACTAAAATATAAAAGTTTACTAAAATCTAAAATATAAAAATCTACTAAAATCTACTAAAATATAACAATTTACTGCAGTCTAGAAATCTACTAAAACCTTAAAATCTACTAAAATCTAAAAATCTACTAAAATCTAAAAATCCCCTAATATCTAAAAAATCAACAAAAATGTAAAAATCTACTAAAATCTAAAAATATACTACAATCTGAAACGTAAAAATCTACTAAAATCTAAAAATCTACTAAAATCTAAAAATCTACTAAAATCTAAAAAATCTACTAAAATCTAAAAATCTAGTGAAATCTAAAAGTTTACTAAAATCTAAAAATCTACTAAAATCTATAAAATCTACTAAAATCTAAAAGTTTACTAAAATCTAAAACGTAAAAATCCAGAAAAAACCTAAAAATCTATAAAAATCTAAAAATCTACTGAAATCTAAGTATCTACTAAAATTTAAAAACCTACCTAAATCTGAAAATCTAAAAATCTAAACATCTACTAAAATCTAAAAATCTGCTAGAATATAAAAATCTACTAAAATCTAAAAATCTACTAAAATCTAAAAATCTACCAAAATAAATAGTTACAAATCGTAAATATTTAAAATTTAAAAGGTGAGGGGAGCACGTATAAAAATTAGTATTTTAGGCACTCTACCCCTCTAGTGTGTCACTGAAGTCTTCAAAAACATAGAAAAATTAAGAAAGACGAATTCTAATATTTAAAACAACTTTGTCGATCATCTATATATTAATACCATAGTACCCTTAACATACGTATACGTACATGTCTCATGATTTTCAGTTTATAAATTATTCGATTTGGAGATCCTATTTATTAAAAAGAAGATAGAATGTTACAACATACCACGAACATTAAATTATTATGTACGGGAGGGAACAATAAAATTGTCACCCTAAAGAAAACAACACTACAGCTTTATTTTAAAACTTTTATTGAAAAAATCAATTCAGGTAAATTGATTATGTAGTAGAGTTGACATCTATTTAATGTAGCCGCCTTCAGCATCAATTACTGCCTCGATATGGGTCTATAGCTCGGAGCAAGTCTTTTTCATAAGCATCAGTAGGAGTTCAGTGAATACTCGATAGATGGTGGCGATCAGGTTGCGTTTGGTGTTGTGGGAGGTCATGTTGGTGATTTTCTCAATGTATGACCAAACGAAGTAGTCCAGCAGGTTCAGGGTTAAGTCGCCTGGATCTCTTGGGACTTGTGGGCAAGTGCCAAGTCCTGTTGCCACACCCAGGGTCTGCTAGTGACCACCTGATTGTACCACACTCTTCAGGACATCCAGGTATACTTTGGTTTGACTGGTGTTGACCTTTGACCCAATTTCGAAAATGTGAGGTGGCATTATGTGGCCTTTACTTAAAACCACACCAAAAACCATAACTGTGGTCAGAAACTTTGTTGAGCATTGAAATGTCTGGATTTGCATATTGAGGCAATGGTCCTGCTCTCATAACTTGGATCAATAATGAGCATGAGTTGTACAGCGGCGCATCTCCGATCCTACTTGTTGAACATTGTGTCACTTTCAGATATGATAAAAGGCTCCTATCGCTCTTGGGGTTTGTGTACCACTGGCGAACAAGAAAAGAGAGCTAGTTTTCATCAAACAGAAATGGAATCATGTCATCTTTTCTAGAGCGACAATTTTATTGTTCCACCCTGTAGATATGCCAATGGCTTTTGTGAAACTAAAATATACCTTCTTCATTTTTTAGCTAAGATCTAAGGGTAGTATCTGTTCTGTCTAAAGATGGTATAATTATATTGTGGGGTTTCTGTTTGCATAGAGCATCCATACAATGCAAATATGTCACAGACTCCTACAAGGATGTTGGAGATAAACCGTAATAACCAGATATATCCTGACACTACATTAACCTGATTATTTAGATAAATACTTTTACAGTTTTAACAAAAGGGTTACAATAATATTACCTTCTTGGCCTGTTAGCAAAGTGTAGTATCTGTTCCGACAGATACTGCAAGCTATGACTAGCTATGACTAGCAAAGACCGGATGTGGGGGCAACCCCACATGCCTGACCTTTAACCAGCTCCCATTTCCCACCTCTCGGGAGCTGGTCCCCTTTTTCCCTTCCCCCCTCCCTTCACTCCTCACATTAAAAATCGGCCTTGTGCCTAATTTGCTCGGTGGGGGAGCAAATAAATACCATCTGTTCCGGCAGATGCTGCACTTAAGATAATTTGTACCAGTCAATGGAGGGGAAACCCTCTATACTGGGACAATTATTATTTTTGGTAACCAGAGTGCCCCCTTTTTGCCTACTTTTAGGGGAGCTGGTTTTTACCTCACATTAAAAACGGCCTTGTGCCTAATTTGCTCAGTGGGGGAGCAAATAAATACCATCTGTTCCGGCAGATACTGCACTTAAGATAATTTGTACCAGTCAATGGAGGGGAAACGCTCTATACTGGGACAATTATTATTTTTGGTAACCAGAGTGCCCCCTTTTTGCCTACTTTTAGGGGAGCTGGTTTTTACCTCACATTAAAAACGGCCTTGTGCCTTATTTGCTCAGTGGGGGAGCAAATAAATACCATCTGTTCCGGCAGATACTGCACTTAAGATAATTTGTACCAGTCAATGGAGGGGAAACCCTCTATACTGGGACAATTATTATTTTTGGTAACCAGAGTGCCCCCTTTTTGCCTACTTTTAGGGGAGCTGGTTTTTACCTCACATTAAAAACGGCCTTGTGCCTAATTTGCTCAGTGGGGGAGCAAATAAATACCATCTGTTCCGGCAGATACTGCGAGCTATGACTAGCAAAGACCAGATGTGGGGGCAACCCCACATGCCTGACCATTAACCAGCTCCCATTTCCCACCTCTCGGGAGCTGGTCCCCTTTTTTCCCTTCCCCCTCCCTTCACTCCTCACATTAAAAATCGGCCTTGTGCCTAATTTGCTCGGTGGGGGAGCAAATAAATACCATCTGTTCTTCAGATGCTGCACTTCCATTTCTTGTTCTCTTTCGGTGGAGGAGAAATCCTTCACAACTGAGACAATTTTTATTTTTGTACCTTTTCTCCACGTTAAAAAACGACCCTGGTGTCTAACTCTGTCCCGTGGGGAGGCATTGTAAATAGGTACAATAATATTGGGGGCATTCATTCACACTGAACATCCACAGATTTCCAAGCAGCAATATATTACATTTTAAAGATGCTGCTACGGAATTTCCACAGGCCCTGCTAGTGTGTGTAGAAAAGGGTTAGTAAGTTGAAAGGTGAGTCCATGTGTATGGGCGAGAACAAAAGATTAGGCAGTCTTGTTGGAGAAGGAGAGCTCATGTGGTTGAAGTTAACGTTTGGCGGTACCAATGATGGATTCTTTGTCTTCTTGTATTAATCGACCGCCGAGCTGGGTGGGTTCTGTTGAGTCCCAGGAGACAAGTTGGGAACAGGTCTGAGCCCTGTGGCTGATCCGAGAGCTAGAACAGAAAAGAGAGAGATTTGCCATGGTTTAACCATTATGAACTTTGTTGCGTGTTCAGCTTACCAGAGGCCAAAGAAAAGTTGGCTACTGGCACCAATCAACACTGAGTTTACAAACCAAAGATATTAAAGATTTCAAATCATGAAGTGTCACTACTGCTGCTACAAATAACATTTAATTTGTGTCTAATATCTATTCATATTTTATGCAAATCAGATATTTTTTTAATTTCAAAGTGGTGCGGGGAGTGGGAGCAATCTTTAGATACTCTTACACTTACATATTTGCTAATGGACTGAGAGACCAGGGTTCAATTTCCGGTCAAGTCATATCAAGGACTTAAAATAATGGTACTTGATGTCTTCATTATAAGGTGGAAGACTAAAGATAAGTGAAGCAATCTTAGGGAAAAAGTGACGCCCTCCCCTACATCTCAGTGTAATAGCGAATGAAAACGGGGGCTTTTGCTTACCTTTGTCTATGATCGACCACTTTTTGTTAATTTTATGCCTCCATTATTTTCAAGGCAGGTGCTCGACTGAACTTCGATCTGTGGTCCCACTACCTGCAAAACATTCACAACAAAAAACTCATTTAGTTACAACCACTGTCATAGTTTCCCTTTTCTCCCTCTGTTCTCGCAATTAAACGAAACCTCCATAAGCAAAGTTTCTTTCCTAGAACTGCTAGGTTGTGGAATAAAATACAGCTAGGTGACTTCCAAGCTGACTACAACGTTGTCATTTTCAAGCATAATGTGTAAAATATTTGCTTTTTATCCAGAATCCAACCTAATAAAAAAACAAAAAAAAAAACAGAAAAAAATCTTTATGATGTACGAACCTGTGATGGAACAAAAATGTTGTATTCTCCAAAAATCATGTAAATTGATCAAGTATATATATATATATATATATATATATGTGTGTGTGTATATATATATATATATAATTTTTAAACAGAGACTGATTTTAAAATCTCGGTAGTTGTCTTGAGTTGTCTTTTTATATTTATTAAATATGGCGGATCAACACATGCCATTCTTGCTTCCTCATAAAAAGCTACTTGATCAATATACATGACTTTTAGAATATGGTATTTATGCTTCGTGACAGGTATGTACATCATAAAGATTTTCTGTAGTTTTTTCTTTTTAATTAGATTGAATTCTGGGACTGGCACCCAAATATTTGTGGAGTCGCCTGCTGATATAATCAAATTCTGCCCAATCACCATGCCTATCATCAATCAAAGTGTTGCCTCACCGTCTACCTGACACATGTAATCATTATCCTTGATTGGCCTTTAGGCCTTGACGAGCATTGACTCATTAGTGTCGTGTGTATGTAATAGTAAAAATTCTTTTTGATCGGTCCTCTAAAATATTCAAATTCTGCTCAAGTCCCAGCATCGTAATCAATTATCGCAGTGTTATCTCACTATCTTAAACTTATGTAATCCTTATCCTCAAGTGACCTTTGGGCCTTGATAAGTGGTGAGGTATTAGTATAAAAAAAATACTTTCCTAAAATGCTCAAATGGACTTCAGATGTTTCCTTTATTGATCTCCGATCCCTATAGTTCAGATTTAAAGTAAATTGGAATATTTTAATTTTGTGACTTTTCATGAATTTTATTTGTTAGGTTTGCTATTCAGCTCAACACCTTTTCATACGAAATTGATAGTTTTATCAATTGCTTGCTTTGTGACGGGAGTTTAAGCCCAAGACCTGCTGATAATGGTGCTTCAATAGCAGCACTATACAACCGTTGCCGAGAGTCAACAGCTCATCTATAATTAACCTGGTGACTGCTTTTAAGACTGCTTGACCAGTTCCGTAACAATGGAAACTGCATTCCCAATCTGTTCAGCTCGGCATTCTCTCAGATCAGATGAAGACCAACAATAAAAAAAAAAGAAAAAAAGAGTGCTCAATACTTCTGGTAGTGCAAAGTCATTGAATGTACCTGTTTGCTATGAGAATAAACATCACTTTGCAATCATTTGCTTTGAACTGGACATGTCAAGGTCATCTTCATAACTTTGAACTTTAATCTACAATACGACTTGACATACTTCTGGTAGTTCAAAGTCATTGAACGTACCTTTTTGATATTGCTGTTTGCTATGAAAATAAACATCACTTTGCAATCATTTGCTTTGAACCGGACACGTATAGGTCATTTGTGTAACTTTGAACTTCATAGTACAAGAAGTACCTAACATCATTGAATCGTTTAAACAATAACATTTCAGAAAAATTATTATTAGTTTTATTATTCAGTGTGTTTTCTATTTTCTAATAACCTTCTTCTGCAGCGTTTTTTTAAAAAATTTTTTTTATATGGTGGTCACCACTTATCAAGGCCCAGAAGCCACTCGGGGATAAGGGTTATTGTGTGTACAGTAATCAATGGGATAGTATCGTAGTAATAGTATTGGAGATTTGATAAAGTGTCATTACTTAAGGGGGCGGTTCATCAGGAATTTGTTTGTGTTAGACTTGAAGACATCTAGGTTGAAGTCGGGGGGGGGGACAGGCAAATGCCAGAGAGTTCCACAGGCATGCAGTTCTAAGAAAGAAGCTCTGCTCATGGAATCTACGTTTTGATTTAGGCATGGATAAAGAGTGGGTAAAATTATTGACAGTGGGTCCAGCTAGTCGAGTGTTTTTTGTGAAAGATTGGCGAGGGGGGACCGGAGAATGGAGCTCAGACGAGCACTTGCCATGGAAATAGTGATAAAATAGAGACAGGCTCGCAACGTCCCTTCTGTGGGAGAGGAGTTGTAGGGAAGAGAAAAGGGCATCCCCCACCAAGCCACAAAGTCTATTTTGTACTCTGTCAAGGCAGGATAGGCTGTTTTTAGCAGCTCCTGCCCAGATGTGGCAGCAGTACTCCATCCTTGGACGTACTTGGCTTTTATATAGATAGAGAATTGCATCATTAGTGAAATATCTTCTGGAGCGGTAGAAGGATCCCACCATTTTCCCAGTGACCTTGGCCACCGACTTGATGAATGTGTTCCATTTCGCTTCCTTGGGGTTGTTTGTGGGCAGGGTGACATGGGTAGGGCGGGTGTTTCGTTTCTGCTCCCCTCTCTGGGCAGAGATGTCTATACCCTCTGTCTCTTAATTGCGATGCGGTACTCTGACCCGCCAGCACCCACTGCGTCTTCCTTCGCTGCTCTCTCCCCTTGCGGGGGGATCTGAGCTGACTAACCTGACATCCCCGTTAGGAGAGGTCAAACCACTTTTGCTTCTGACCTCACCCACTCCCCTTACCACCCTCATTTCCCTGCATTTTTCTTTTTTTCCCTGCTACACTTTGGTCCACGTCAGCGGCCGGTGCAGTTTTTTCCACAATGCTGGGAAAAAGGCGTATACCACTCTAGAAGCGCCACATCGCCCCCCTCGAGTACTCCCCATCGGAGGGAACCCCCACCAAGAAGAATGAAGAGAAGGAGAAGGCTAGAGTAGGGCCGCAGCCCGCGGCAACCCAGGCAAATCCAGCAACAGGAGGGCAACGAATCCAGCCCCCGGCTCCCCAAGAGGGAACTTCCCAGATGGGGGATTCAAGGAAGCGACTGACGAGGGAACGAGGTGTGATTTGGGTGGTATAGATCCTGCGACACCCTTTCCACCTCAATCTTTGTTGGTCGAAGAAAGTACTCCCGCCCAGGTTCCCCAAGACGACAACCCCAAGATGAAAGGGACCAGAAAGGTGGCTGACGAGAAAAAGAGGCACCTTTCTGGGGGACCACTCCCAAAAAAACCCCCTCCACCTCAATCCTCGTCGGCTGGAGAAGACCCCACCACTCCTGCTCCCCACGAGGACAGCCTCCTGGCAGATGAACAGAGAGAAGTTGGAGACAAGGAGGCCGAAGGCAATATTAGTGGTCCACTGCCCGTAGCACACCCAGTCTCCCAGCCCCCATCCGGTCACTCAGCATCTACTCCCCATGAGGGCAGCTCCCCAACGCCCAAAGGGGAAGATGGTGAAGACGGAGTTGCCCATAGAACCCAAGCGCTTTTCAAGAACACTCTTGGGGGGGGGGGGAGATTGTAAGGCACTTCCACTGCCCAAAGCTCCCCAAAACACTCCGACATCACCGAATGCCCGAAAACCAACCCACTGACAATAAAGCCCAATGGGAGAAATCCCATGACTCAATCTCCGGGCAAAAGGAAGGAAAGAGGCCAGAAGACGGGTCAAAACCAGTCTATGACACCCCAGGAGGACTGGCCAGAGTTAGCCCCAAACAAAAGTTCCAAGCAGCAGCAACAGCAGCCGCAACAACAGAGCCAGCAGCAGAAAGAAAAGGCAGCAGCAGCCGATCCCCTCCCCGGTCCGACAACACAAAACAGGGCAAGAATACAGCATGGAGCTCTCAGGAGCTGGAGCAGATGACACCCGATTATTATAAGGAACTCTTCAACTCCACTTACAAGGATGTCACAAAGGGAACAACCATCATACCCCTTCTGGGACAGATCGAAAAATTGGAAAAGAGAGTTCTCTCCCTGATCACCTCCGACCTCAAGACCAAGAGTTTAATGGATGTCAACAAAGACACCATGGTGGAAATCCTCATTGATTTGAACATTCCGGCAAGTTATATATGCAGGAGGAGTTTCGCCATGTCTCAGTACTGAACGTCCCATGCTATATAACCGGAAAAGAAGTCGGGGCCATACTGAGTCAGTACGATAAGATGGAGGCAGTCGCCCCAGCCTACAATCAGCGCAACGTTTTGACTGGGGACTACAAAGTTCGAATGATCCTGGACAAGGACAGTCCCCACCAAAACACCCGCCAAAACCCCAGCATAGGTACAAGCCGCAGCCCCAGCCGCAGCCCCAGCCACAGCCCCAGCCGTAGGCAATTCCAACCCGGTAGCAGATGCGGGTTGGGCAACGGTCACAAGGAAGGGCAGACCCAGCAAAAACCTGGCCAAACCAATAACGACCAAAACTCAACCTGAAATCACCCCGATGGACACTCAGGCGCCCTCTTCCTCAAACAAGAGGAAGCTCCAAGACTCTGAGGAAGAGATTGTGTCGGAGGGTCTAGAGACAGCCACAGACACAGAAGAGACAACAACACCACCACCTGCAAAGACAATATCCAACCAGCCAAGGCTTAACCCCCAAATTCTACTCCCACAAATAGCCAGAGCAATTTCCTCCTCCCTCCCTGAACCCCCAAGAACACTACCACGCAATCCATCTTCAGAAAGGTCGAGTAACGACTCTAAAAAACCACCTCCCCTGCCACCAAACACCCCAACACCTGACACCCCCTCCCTTACTCCCCCTGCACCCACTTCCACTCCAGTCAAGGAAAAACCCACCCCACCAATCTGCACGGAGCGGACAAAGAGACTTCCTTTCCTTCCAGGAGGAAGGATATGTGAGATGGGCCCTCTGCAGCCAACAACAGAACTGAAAGGCCAGCAGAAAGTCCGTTATAACCAGCTAAAGAACTTTCTCTATGTCGCTGGCGATAATGACCCAACCAAGTTCAAGGACGCACCCTTGTTGACCACATTTATTAGGGTCAACAGCGATTCCAGGACTGAGGCCCTCTTAGCATGGATAGATGCCGCGAAGGATGCAATCCCAGGCCAGCAGCTGGTGGACACGGTGCATCCTTCGCTAAACAATTTAGTTTTTAAATGTGAGCGCAGAGTCCCTATATATATTCACCCCTCCTTCTACAGGGCTTTAAAATTAATTTTTCACCTGGACGTGGGAGGCGTGGCCAAGAATGGAGTACCCTCTGCAGACTTACTGACAGAAGCCTTGAACAGGCCTGCCACGTCCTCACTCCCGAGGAATTCAGGCCCGTGTGTGACACTGAATAAGGTAGGTGACCATGGCTTTAAACTTGGCTACTTATAATGTGAGGGGCCTCAGATGCCGAAGCAAGGCCGTGCACGTGCTGAGATATCTGGTGTCCCTCAAGGTAGATATTGCTGCTATACAGGAGACCCAGTTTATTTGTGACGGGGATTGTCAGGTGCTGGTGAACGATTACGATGTTTACTCAGCATATGGTAATACCTATAGTCGTGGAATCTCTTTGCTAGTAAATCGCACCCTATCAGCGTTGGTGAATGTTGTTCACGCAGACGAGGACGGGCGGGCGATTGTCGTCGATGCTGCCATTAATAGCAGTGTGTTTCGGATAGTCACAGTTTATGCACCTAATTCCACTGTGGAGAGGGCTTCCTTCTTTCGATGGGTGGAGGGTTTTATAGATAATCCAGAGAGGGTAGTCTTAATCGGTGATTGGACTGCCACAATCCCCCCTTTTGAGTTGGCCATGTGCCTAAGTTTTTTGTTCAGTGTTGATTTTCAATGTATTTTTAACATGAATAAAGGATTTAATATCTCAAAGTGTAGTATCTGTTCTGGCAGATACTGCAAGCAAAGATCATATGTGGGGGCAGCCCCACATATAAGACCTTGGTCAATGTAGGGGCTACCCTTCATACCAATTGTCACTATCCAGCTCCCCTACTCCCCGGGGAGCTGGTCCCCATTTCCCCTTCACTCCTCACATTAAAAATCGACCTTGTGCCTAATTTGCTCGTTGGGGGAGCAAATAAATACCGCTTTTCTTGGCGTTTTGGCCAAGATCAAAATGTAGTATCTGTTCTTACTACATGCTCTACTTATGTTTGTAACTTTGTGATATAAAGTGGGGGATCACTTTTCTGTATTAATTTAATGTAAAATGATCATCCACTTTACAACCAGTCAGTCTCAAAGCCATTCAAGTCATTCTCCCGATCATTCAAGTTGTTTTTAAAGGATTCCAGTTATTTTTTAAGCATTCAATTCATCCTTAAGTTCATTAAAGTCATTCTAAGTCATTTACTTTTTATTTATTTAAGTCATTTTAGCCCATTTTTCAGTCATTTTAGTTTATCTTTAAGAATTTCATGTCAATCCTACATTCACGCATTCATTCATTACACAAGAGCACGTGACTAATGGCTATCGGCTATTGACCTTGATTGAGATGAGGACTGCTTATTTGTATTACCTGGTAACTTTATTGTTGAATAATTTGTGATGTATATGTCTGTTTAAATGTATGTATGTATGTATGTATGTATGTATGTTTATTTGGCGCACACAACACTGAACCTCACTCCGAAGTTCGGAGTGAGGTTCAGTGTTGTGTGCGCCAAATAAAAAACAAATGGTGGTCTAACCTCTCCAGGGAGATACAGACTGCCTACGATCATAGAGATGTCAAGACATTCTACACTTTGCTTCATCAGGCTTATGGTCTGAAATCCTCTTCAACTACACCACTCCTGGCGAAGGACGGGAAAACCTTGCTGAAAACCTCAGATGAAATTAAGCATCGATGGCATGAACACTTTCATGATCTTTTTCATAACCCATCCTATGTTGATGTTGCTGCAATAGAAAGTATCCCTCAATGTTCCTTTTGTCCGGAACTTGATGTTGAACCGACTCTTGTGGAAACAGTTGACTGCATAAAACAGATAAACTCGAACAAAGCCCCTGGGCTGGATGGCATCCCTGTTGAGCTACTGATACATGATGGTGTCAATGTACATTGTGTGGTCCACCCTTTGATACTGTCAGTATGGCAGGGTGACCCGGTTGCCCAAGATTGGGTAGATGCCATCTTGGTTATGTTGTACAAAGGAAAGGGTACAAGATCTGATTGTGGAAATTATCGATTATCGAGGTATCTCGCTGCTGAGTGCGGTTGGAAAGGTATTTGCACGGCTCTTGCTAAACCGATTGGAAAAGTATGTATGTCTTAATATCCTTCCGGAATCCCAGTCTGATTTTAGAGGTGAGCGAGGAACTGTGGATATGGTGTTTTCTGCTAGACAGCTCTTGGAAAAATGTATTGAACAGCGTATGCCTCTTTGCAAGGTGTTTGTGGACTTAACCAAGGCGTTTGACACAGTGAACCGTGAGGCTCTCTGGAAAGTGCTGGAAAAATTTGGCTGTACACTTGCTTTTACAGACAAGTTCAAGCAACTTCATCATAGTATGAAAGGTCGCGTCAACTTCAATGGTCAGCTTTCGGAAGAATTCCCCATTGATAATGGTGTGAAGCAGGGTGATATAGCTGCACCAACATTGTTTTCGCTCTATTTGACTGCTGTGCTCTGGTATGGTTTCCACAATTGCGATATGGGTGTTTATATTAGATTCCGAACGACTGGAAAGGTGTTCAACCTCAGAAGATTCCAAGCCAAAACACTTGTTAGTGATGGACTTGTTAGGGAACTGTTGTATGCTGATGATGCTGACCTGGTAACACACTCCCCAATAGATATGCAACTAGTGATGGACCTCTTTACAAATGCTTGTACCTGCTTCGGACTGACAGTTAGCATTAAGAAAACTAAAGTCATGTACACTCCCGCTCCCAATGATCTGTATGTGGAACCTGATATCTTCGTCTGTGGAAAGTGCCTTGAAATTGTAAAAAATTTTGTCTACCTTGGGAGTGCCTTATCAAATGATGGCACTCTTAATGCGGAAATAAGACAGAGAATCAGCAAGGCATCTAATGCTTTTGGAAGGCTACAAAATAGAGTCTGGTCTGACGGTGATCTGACTCTGACAACTAAAATTTCAGTATATCAAGCATGTGTAGTACCATCCCTACTCTACGCATCTGAAACTTGGACCTTGTACCGGACACATATAGAATTGGTTGAGAGGTTCCATCAGCACTGCCTTAGACACATTCTTGGTTTAAAGTGGTATAGCTTTGTCCCTGATACATATGTCTTAAAAAAGGCCAAAACAACCAGTATTGCTACCATTGTTATTAAGAACCAGTTGCGTTGGGCGGGTCATCTCATCCGGTTTGAAGACTATCGTCTCCCAAAACAATTGTTCTATGGTGAGCTCTTTCTTGGAAAAAGACCCCAGCACAAGCCCAAAAGACGTTTTCGTGATAGCATCAAGGAGAGTCTGGTGAGCTTTCATATTCCTGTTGACAGTTGGGAGTCCCTAGCGTATGATTGCAAGCAATGGAGGACACTGATATACAGGGGTGCAGAACACTATGAAGCAGCCAAAATAGACCGAGAGAAGCTTAAGAGAGCATGTAGGAATTGCCAAACCTTGCCGCCCAACCATGGAGATCTCTGGATCTGTAAGGTGTGTGATCGGACTCTGTTGTCGAAGGCAGGTTTTGTTAATCACATGAAAGCCCACGATAATACAGGTTCCGCTGCTGTTAGTCTCATACAAATCAGTGAGTGTTTTCAGTGTCATGTCTGCTTGAGGGTGTGCAAGTCGCTGGCAGGGCTAAAAAGTCATATTCGGGCACATGGACTTTTAGTGACTGAGGGAGTGGCTCTCGTCTGACAAGATTTTAAAGTTTTTTAAAAGACGTTGCAATCATCATGTATGTATGTACTGCATAAGTGTGAGTCTAAAACAGACTTTTTAGTTAAAAAAAAAAAAAAATCCAAGCGTCTGTAATTCATATCAATTGGACTGTTGTTTTTTGTCGATTCATACGTTGAATTATTTGGAAAATTATGTGGGAATTTGTCAACATCATCATCATTATCATGCACTGCATATGTGTGAGTCTAAAACAAACTTTTTATTTAAAAAAAAAAAAGGAAGGAGGAAAAAGATCAAGAAGGAAAAGGGACAAAAACGGTCCAGCCGCTGATCACTTACTATGCATGACTTTTGGAATATTCCTTCATGTGTATTTTACATGTATATGTGTGTGTACATATGTATAGGCATATGTATGTATGTATGTGCGTATTGTTTATACCTCTACGTGATTATGGTTGCATGTGTGTGCACATGCATACATATGTTGGCATACATCTCTATGTACGCATGTGTTTATTGTCATGTGTATGTGGGGTGGAGAGGGCTCCCTTAAGCCGTGGTGAAGGCAACCCCCTAGGAGAAGCAAATCTTAGATAAAAAAACAAACAAAAAGAAAACATAAAGCGGGAGACCACTACCCGCATTAAGCTGGTCTGCAGTTTGACTTGTTGCTGGCTAACTTGCTCTTGCTTGTTGCTGGATGGATGTTCAAGGCTGCCTGCTTACTACCACTTTTCTTCTTTTTTTTTTTTTTTTTTGCCCAACACACACCTCCAAACACCCGGGCAACGCTGGGCGCTCAGGCTAGTAAACAATTAAACGACAGTCGCTCGGAAGAAGACAGATGTAAGCGTGACACACAAAATAACACACACGTTATTGTATTAATATAGAGATAACTTAGTGTAAATAGAAATATGGATAAATTAAAACAATTGTTGATTTAGAAGCGTAAACAACAACAACAACAACAACAACAAGAAAAAGTCCTGCCAAATTATAGATTTTGCCTTTCTAGCAGATCACAAAGTGAAAATCAAGGAGACAGAGAAGTAGAGCAAATACACGGAACAGGCCAGAGAGCTCAAAGGGATGTGGAAGATGTAGAAAGATAAGATAACACCACTAATAGTAGGAGCACTAGGAACAATACCGAAAACTTTGAAAAAGGACCATATGGGAAAGATTGGAATCAGAGGGGTGGCAGAGAAGATACAACGGACAACGATAAAAAAAAAGTGGCTGAAATATTAAGAAAAGCCCTTGGATGCGAAAACCAGCACACATGTGCTTCAGATACAAGTCGGGCATGTAGCAACTGCTACAAATGTAAAACACAAAGGAGCATCACTTGAAATTATGAAAACTAAAACTGTATAATTGTAAGTTACCCCCCCCCCCCACATCCATGACTTCCGCCCACTCCCTTTTTGTGTAATAAGTTAGCATATTAAATAAATAAGGGTCAAGGAGGATGGAAAGACTGAGGAGAAAAAGCACTAGCCAGACCTCTGCCAAAATGTGTGCAAAAAGGACTTGGACCTTGGGAAAGCTTATTGCCATCCAAATTACAGTGAAGACCAATAGTCGCTACCAACGAGAAGTCAATGGTAAGTGGCTGTTGCGATAACGGAAATTCTTTTGCAAAGATTAACTAAAAAGAAGAAAAGTACTGGAAACCTGGGGGAGACTTGTCACTCAGACACCAGAGAACGCCACAAGTTGTTCTCAAAGAGAAATCTTTGATGGTGGCCTGTGTGACTATTCCTAGTGAGTAAAAGAAGAAGAAGAAGAAAAAGAAGAAGAAGAAGAAGAAGAAGAAGAAGAAGGAGAAGATGTATTTAATATTAATCCAATTGTTTAATTTGTGGCCTACTTAACAGAATAGATAGGGAGAAGGAGTATGGAATGGATCAATAACCACTTCCCTCGAACGAGTATGCTTGTTCGTAGTTGGTTTTGGAGTACGTGAAAAGCAAAATGGAACAACGATGTTTTTAATTTCACATTTGTTAGTTCCTAAGAGAAAAAGTAAAGGACCGTGACCGGTTAAAGAAAGTTCATTTTAGAAAATGATTAAAAGACGGGACAGTAATTGATGTGTATCCGGGATCATTGAATTAGGAAAGAGTTATACTTAAGGCTTTTTTGAAAAGTTAAAGTAAGGTCAAATAGGCACAGAACTGGGAGTACCAGTGAAATTAAGACTACAGGTGGTGTCTCTATCTATTTGTTTTAGGCAAAGGTCGTCACCGTTGAACACAAGGTCGATTTTCAAGGTGGAGAAAATCCGGTTCGTCTTCGTTATCATAAATGAAATTGGAACAGTGAAATATTGAATGTCAGGTGAAACCAATGGTATCTACTGAATTGTTATGTCGCAGTAATGAAAATATCCAAAAATTACGAAAAAATATAAGGTCGAAAATTAAATTTTTGCTAAATTGACGAGCTTTTCAGGTTTAAGAAAAGTTTTACCTCCCTTTTGTTGCAATAAGAATCTCCATTTTTTTTTGTTTCTTTTTTTTTTTGCAAAACTCAATTTTCGCTAATTGCTTTGAAGAATTATTAATGAATTTTCTACTCTACTTTTGTTCGTAATTTTTGGATATACTCATACTGCGACATGACAATTTGCGACATGACAATTCAGTATGAATACCATTGGTGTTCATTCAATTTAGAATTTTACTCAACTAACGCACACACACACACACACACACACACACACACACACACACACACACACACACACACATATACACGTATATATATCTATATCTATAAAAGTGAACATGTCTGTGTATCTGTCTGTGTACATTTCCCTACGCAATAACTCTGTCAATTTTTAGTCCACAGACTCGAAATTAGATATACAGGGTACTGAGATTTGAGAAAATCTATGTGATCGGTTTTCGGCCAGGAATTTGGCTGTTACAGGATCAAGTTCAATGATTTGACCTTTGAGAACTCTATCAAACTCCTCCGACAATTTTGTGTCTACACACTTGAAATTTTAGATATAGGTTCCTTGGACATGGATCTAACTTAATAACTTGATTTGAGCCCAAAACAATAAATGTAAAGATGTCATAATAGGGGTAAAATTAAAAAAAAAATTGACCGTTTTTTTTTTTTTTTGCTTTTTGCTCAACATACACCTCCAAACACCCGGGCAATGGCCGGCACCCATGCTAGTATATCTATAAAAGTGAATGTGTGTGTGTGTGTGTGTGTGTGTGTGTGTGTGCGTGTCTGTCTGTGTACAAAAAAAATTGACCTCTGCGGTCTATTCCAAATTACTCAGACAATTTCTGGTCTAAACATTTGAAATTTTAATAAAGAGTATTCAGAGATAGGGCAAGCTTTTCATCGCTTGGGTCGAAAATTTTTAGTTACCAATATATAAATTTATGTATGTTTGTATGTATGTTTGCATGTCTGCCTAAAACTTTCGACAGAGGCGACGGATTTTTACAAGATCAGTATCGTTTTGAAATTCGACCTTTCAGACGACAAATATTGAAAATGACAGAACCTCCATTCATCATCGGTCTTGTTTGAGTGGGTCAACCATTCGACGTTGTGAACATTGAAGTCTCCACATACGTGAATGTTAGCTGAAGGATAAGCAGATAGGACTTGGTCAATTTTCTCCGATATGCTTTGAAAGATAGTAACTCCGCTGTTGTGGGGGCGATAGAAAGCAACCCGGAAGCACATATAGGGTAAGTTAGGATCTTCTCTGGAGATGTCCCTCCCACATGGAAAGCTATCTTTAATATAGGCACATATTCCATGCCCATGGCAATCTTGGGGGTCAGATTTAGAAGTTAAGTTAGAGTATCCTTTAATTGCAAACTCTTCTAGGGAAATAGCCTGTCCAATGCCAGTTTCACTTAAAAATAAAAGGTCTGGTTTAGTCTCCTGTAATTGGGTTTCAACCTCTGGAAGGTTAGAACGTAGACCCCTGATGTTGGAGAAGGAGACCTGGTAGTAGGGGTCTACGTTGGAAGTTGGAGAACCGGGTTTAATCGTGTATTTTTTCTTGAAACTTGTCATGATGAAATTTTGGAATGTGTGGACTAGGTCGTCAGATTTACTTAGAGCAGGACAGAGAGGGGAAACTAAGAGAGAAAAAGAAACAAAGAATTTTTTTTTTTTGTTTATTTGTAGCTAATGATAAGGTAAAGCCGTAACAATTACCCACTAGTATGGCATCGAGAGGCCCCACCAGAAGCTACTGCATGGTCCAGAATCCATTCACCAAATGGCAATACAGCAGCCCCAGTACTTTGCACCTGCTGATAGGACAGCCTCCTTAGTGGTTAATCCAAGGTTCGGGTCCCTGACTGTCAGGCGGATAACGTCAGCCCAGACAAAACGTTTACCTCCAGCACCCTTACTAGTGACATGGCCACAAGGATAGACATAGAAACAGAAAATTTCCGCCATCTCTGCCAACTGTTCGCGCAAAATACTGCCAACCTAGAAAACAACTTTTTCTTCTCCCTTTGTCAGAAAAATCACTCATTAAAAAATGAGGACTGAGGGACAAATAAGAAGAAGCGAGAGTAACAGGAGCTGCCGATAACGCATCCACAATGCGTTTTCTATTAAAAAAACAAATTATTAAGTATTCTACTTAATAAAAGTCCAACAGACGTGTTTAAGGGAAAGTATGGTGATAGATTCCACTCTCACAAACTAAAAATGAGTACAATTTCGTAATCTATTTTTGCAATCAACTCGGTAGATAAATAAACATTTATGGACGAGAAAAAAACTAGCATTTAATAAAACAGAAATACATAAATTAAATACTGAAATAAAATGTAGTTATTAATATTTGAATCTAAAAATGAAAAGTACGATTAATATTGAAATCACTTATCTCAACAAAAACACCTCCGTCTCCAAAATGCAAACTGTAGTGAAGAATTTAAGTTTTAACAGCGTTCAAAAGATTTTTTTTTTAAATTAACCGTTAAAAGAAAAGCGTGATTTTATTCTGAACTTTAGCTAGTCACGTTTTAAGAAACTTACGATATAAAAGAAAAGCGGATGGGGGGGGGGGTTCTTCTGAAAGTTAGTTGGTAACGTTATAAGTAATTGCGAGATAAGATGGAAGCCGGAATTAAGGGGTGGGGACTGAAAAGGATAATATAATGGATTGAGTATACAATATTTAAGATCAACTCAGTAGATAAATAAACATTTATGGACGAGAAAAAAGTTATTAAGCTAGATCCATGTGCAAGGAACCTATATCTAAAATTTTAAGTGTTTAGACCCAAAATTGTCGGAGGAGTTTGGTAGAGTTCTCAAAGGTCAACTCGTTGAACTTTGACCCTTTAACAGCTAAATTTTGGCCGAAAACCGATCACATATATTTTCCCAAATCTCAGTACCCTGTATATCAAATTTCGAGTCTGTAGACTAAAAATTGACAGAGTTATTGTGTATGGAAATGTACACAGACAGACAGACACACAGATACACAGACACGTTCACCTTTATAGATATACTAGCATGTGTGCCTGGCGTTGCCCGGGTGTTTGGAAGTGTATACTGTGCAAAAAAAAAACAAAAAAAAAACGGTCAATTTTTTAAACTTTGACCCCTATTATAACCCCTTAAAATTTATTGTTTGGGGCTCAAATCAAGTTATTAAGTTAAATCCATGTCCAAGGAACCTGTATCTAAAATTTCAAGTGTTTAGACCCAAAATTGTCGGAGGTGTTTGGTAGAGTTCTCAAAGGTCAAATTGTTGAACTTTGACCCTTTAACAGCCAAATTTCTGGCCGAAAACACATCACATAGATTTTCCCAAAAAGTACACTGTATATCAAATTTCGAGTCTGTAGACTAAAAATTAACAGAGTTATTGCATAGAGAAATGTACACACACACATACACACACAGACAGGCAGACACTTTCACTTTTATAGATATATAGACTATCAGTTCTACCTGGCTTTGCTAGAGCCCTATGTACTGTTCATAAGATTATGTGCATATGTATATATTAAAAAGTGTGAATATGTAAAGTAATGCCTTTCTGTATAATAGTCTTCCTTAACTACCATAGAGAAAAGACAGACAGACATTTTCACTTTTATAGATATACTAGCATTTCAGCCCGGCGTTGCATAGGTGTTTGGAGGTGAGCAAAAAAAAAAGAAAAGCGGTCAATTTTTTTAACTTTGACCCTATTATGACCCCTCAAAATTTATTGTTTTGGGCTCAAATCCAGTTAATACGTTAGATCCATGTCCAAGGAACCTATATCTAACATTTCAAGTGTTTAGACCCAAAATTGGTAGAGGAGTTTGGTAGAGATCTCAAATGTCAAATCGTTGAACTTTGACTCCTTAACAGCAAAATTTCAGGCCGAAAACGGATTGCAAAGATTTTCTCAAATCTCAGTACCCAGTATATCAAATTTTGAGTCTGTAGACTTAAAATTGACAAAGTTATTGCGTAGGGAAATGTACACACACAGACAGACATACAGACACACAGATACACAGACACATTCACTTTTATAGATATACTAGCATTTCAGCCAGGTGTTGCCCGGGTATTTAGATGCGTATGTTGAGCAAAAAAAAGAAAATAGTGGTAGTAGGAAGGCAGGCTCGAACCCATACTGTGAAGGAGGAAAAGAATGGGGAAAAACCTGACGTCTTTGCTGTTATGACCACTGCCAAACCGGAAGTGACGTAGGTTTTAATTAAGGCTAGACAATTGCAAGGAGAGGATGACTTTCGCAAATATCGGCGAAAAAAGCGACCACTACCTTGTAGAAAAGTGTCCAGTTGAAGGTGAAGATATTAATGTTTTTAGCCAATGTTTCGATATTTTTCGTCTGAAAGGTCGAACTTCAAAACGATACTGATCTTGAGAAAATCCGTCGCCTCTGTCGAAAGTGTTGGGCAGACATGCAAACATACATGTATACATACATTTATATATTGGTAACTAAACATTTTTGACCACAACCGATGAAAAAGCTTGCCCTATCTCTGAATACCCTTTATGTAAAATTTCCAATGTTTAGACCAGAAATTGTCTGAGTAATTTGGAAGAGACCGCAGAGGTCAAATTCTTTTAAACTTTGACCTCTATTATGACCCCTTAAAATTTATTGTTTTGGGCTCAAATCCAAATCCAGTAAATAAGTTAGGTCCATGTCCAAGGAAGCTATATCTAAAATTTCAAGTGTTTAGACCCAAAATTGGCGGAGGAGTTTGGTAGAGTTCTCAAAGGTTAAATCATTGAACTTTCACCCCTTAACAGCCAAATTTCTGGCCGAAAACCGATCACACACATATTTTCCCAAATCTCAGTACCCTGTATATCAAATTTCGAGTCTGTAGACTTTAAATTGACTCCGGTTTTAATATGAACATCAGTACACAAAATAAGCCAAGTGTATAGGAGTGTATATATATATATATATATATATATATATATATATATATATATATATATATATATATATAAAACAAAAATATCCCTATCTTGAGTTGAGCATATTGGGAAGTGATATACAAACTGCCATTAGTGTATTAAGCGACGCTCTTTGTGTAAACAAATGGAGCGGAGGCATTTGGACGATATCAAAACATCATTAATTCATTACCCACACAGCAGCAGCCGTATAGCGCAATGGTGAGAAGCCTTGACTGTCATTTGGCAGGTCGGGTTTCCATCCTGGCTTGAGGCAGTTGCCTGTCTAGCCGCACTGATGACTGATGAGCTGTGAAACAGCAAAACAGTATTATATGTGGATGACTATATATATATATATATATATATATATATATATATATATATATATATATATATATATATACACACACACATGCATGTCTGATAAAAAACACGACTGAGTTCTTTTTTTTTTTTTTCAATTTTGCTGGTAATCTTTTCAATTCACTGAGCGGTCTTTCTTCTTTCAGCTGGTAGGTTATTTAGTATGGCACCCAGGGGTTATTGTTTGGCCATAATACCTCGGGCTTTCCATCGGTACTTTCGATCATCTTCAGGAGTGTTTTTTTTTTTTTTTTTAATCGAGGTTTAAATGCATTTATAGTTAATTCTATTTTATTTTATATTGGTTATATAGGTAGGTGAAAGGTGGGTAGGGATTATTTATTTTTAATTTTGATTTTCTTATTTTGTTTTTTTTTAATTTATCTATTTATTATTAATTGTTCATTTGCTCAAATATTAAATGTGATTCGGTTAATAAGGGGATGTAGTTTTTTTTTAATTAGTATAGCTTCTAGTAATTTAATTCGTCGTGTGCAGTTGTTAATATATCTAATTTTAGTATTGTTAGTTTGAATATTTTTATTTCGGATGATTGAAGGTTTTTTGTTGTGAAAGGTTAGGCCTCGTTTGATGGCGCTATTATCTGCTAAGTGTGAGGTTAATCATTGGGAGAGTGTTGTTGTGGTGTGGCCGATGTATACATTATATGAACTTTTAGAATGGGTTTGAGGACATTCTTCAGAGGGGCATTTAAATTCATATACTACATTAGTTTGGTTTAGTATGCTGTTAGTAGTAATATTATTGTTTTTAATTATTAGAAGTGCAATCCGAAAGCACAAATAGAGCAATTTAGGGTCTTCTCTGGATATGTCCCTACCACTTGGAAAGCCATCTTTAATGTAGGCACATATTTCATTCCCATATCGATCTTGGAGTCAGATTTGGATGTTAAATTAGAATATTCTTTAATTACGAACTTATTTAGAGAAATAGTCAGTTCAATGCCAGTTTTGCTTAGGAGGAATAGCTCTAGTTTGGTCTCCTGTAATTGGATTTTAACCTCTGGAAGGTTGGAACGTAGACCCCTGATGTTGGAGAAGGAGACATTGTAGTGGTGGGGGGGGGTCTACGCTGGAAGTTGGAGTTCTGGGTTTAATCGTGTATTCTTTCTAGAGATTTTTCATGATGGAGTTTTAGGACTTGTGGAATAGGTCAACAAATTTGGTAATGCATAAATGATGACTTGCTACTAAAGTATATATATATATATATATATATATATATATATATATATATATATATATATATATATATATATATATACTTTATTTACTTCATGTAAAAATATGCGTACAGTTTATTTTACTTTGGTTTTCAAAACATATCTCTCCTGTAGTTAACTCTTTATCCAAAAGGTCAAAATTATATTTCAAGCACGCACGCACGCACATACACACACACACACACGTAAATATGTATGTGTATATGTATATGTATATATACATACAAAGACCTACATATATATACATATACATATATATATATATATATATATATATATATATATATATATATGAGCAAACAGTTAATAAAATATGTTAAAAAACACTTTGAAATGAGTTAAAAACATATTTAATCTGAAAAGGAAATATTTGCTCATATTATAAGCTCTATTTCCTATTTGGTTTTATCGAGCTTTTTTATCTGGCTGAGATTATTTTATAAATATTAATTCTTTAATATTTATAATTTACTTTAATTTTACCATCTTGGATCGTTTTGGTAAATTCAATTGTAATTTTCATTTTATATATATATATATATATATATATATATATATAT
This sequence comes from Euprymna scolopes, assembly GCF_053919585.1. NCBI lineage: Eukaryota > Metazoa > Mollusca > Cephalopoda > Sepiida > Sepiolidae > Euprymna > Euprymna scolopes. The sequence continues at coordinate 47,179,252 of NC_136524.1, forward strand.
ATATATATATATATATATATATATATACAAACATAAACACATGTAAATATGTATATATATATATATATGTATGTATATAAGTACACACACATACGTATATATATGTGTGTGTATAAATATCTATACAGATACACACAAGCGCACACACACACACACACGCACATATATATGCATACAAAATAAACTAAAATTTTAGACAATCTACTGAAAAAGAAAAACAGAATATAGGAGCTAATTTATATAAATAAAACAATAGATGTATGTATGTGTCTGTGTGAAAATATTTATCCTATAAACTCTTAAACTTCTGGTCACATAATACTAAAATTAACAAGAAATAATAATCATATATCAGGGATGGTTTATAACAAGTCAAATCTTTGTTTGGCTGGATGAATAATGTGCACAGAAACAGCTCAGACAGTTGAAATTCAAATTGTTTATTTTAACTTGCCTCCATATTTTTTATTAGTTTTGCGCATGCACAAATTCATTCATAGCTTGAAGTGGCTTCTTCTTATCTATCTGTCGATAGCTCAAATGTTAGGGAACATGGTTAGAGTGCTAAATAAATATTTTGGTATCGATTCTAGCTGATGGCACCTAAGTCATTTTTTTTTTTAAACTTTTGAAATCAGTAATCGGCTCTGTAATAATAAATACGAAATCTGCATGAATTTATGGCGGTTACCATAAATTTTAACGACGTTTGAAAAAGGGTCACCATTTCGGTCGGTCCCCTTTTGGGAGCACCTCCAAAGTTAGAGAGAGAACAAGAGTGCTGAAAAAGAACGGTTGGGGAAAAGAAAACATCGATTATAATTAAGTGTGACGAGACTTTAAGATTGATGATATTTTATAAAGGTTTCCAAGATATAGGGTACAAAGAGGATGTTACATTTCTTTGATAAAAGTCTTTACCCAGGGAAACTGGTCCGTCACGTGTTGATGCTTCTATCGTTTCTGCATGTCTGAGACAGATTTCTTCTTTGTATCTCCTTCCAGGACAGTCCTCTATTCCGATTGGCTGAAACCTCTGGTGACATTGAGAGAAGAAAGGAAGAGAAAAGTAGAAGAGTAGTGGTAGATGGACAAAAATCGGAGGCCTGCAATATAAATGCTGGAGTCCCTCAGGGGTCAATCCTCGGCCCAACTCTCTTCCTGATCTACATCAATGACCTCCCTAAACACATACTTAAATCATTCGTTGACATCTATGCTGATGACACGACCATCTACGGCAACACATCAAAGGCTGTAAATGACGAAGTTCTCTCGGATTCTCTCTCCTCTGATCTCGAGCGCGTGGTTCAGTGGGGGAAGATGTGGCTAGTTACCTTTAATGCATCCAAAACCAAACTCCTATCCTTACATCATCAACGCTCTGATCCCCAGCTGGCATCAATTGTGATGGATGGCTCTCGTCTGGGTGAGGCCCCGTGTTTTGACAAGCTTCTGGGTTTGACCTTTACTCCTGATCTGAAATGGAACACGTACATCAAGTCTGTGGCCAAGGTCGCAGGAAAGATGGTGGGATCCTTCTACCGCTCCAGAAGATATCTCACTACTGATGCAATTCTCTATCTATATAAAAGCCAAGTACGGCCAAGGATGGAATACTGTTGCCATATCTGGGCAGGAGCTGCCAAAAACAGCCTATCATGCCTTGACAGAGTACAAAATAGACTTCGTGGTTTAGTGGGGGATGCCCTTTTCTCTACCCTGCAACCCCTCTCCCACAGAAGAGACGTTGCGAGCCTATCCTTGTTTTATCGTTATTTTCATGGCAGGTGCTCATCTGAACTCCAATCCCTGGTCCCCCCTCGCCAATCTTTCACGAAAAACACCCGTCTAGCTGAATCCACTGTGAAAAATTTCCCCCACTCTATATCTGTGCCTAAATCAAAACGCGGATTTCATGAGCAAAGCTTCTTTCTTAGAACTGCACGCCTGTGGAACTCTGTTCCGTCTGCCTGCTTCCCTCCGGACTACAACTTGGATGTCTTCAAGTCTAATGTTAACAAATTCCTAATGAACCGCCCCCCTAATTAAACACTTCATAAAATCTCCTCACTAACGTGATGTACTTACAATAACCCTTATCCCTGAGTGGCTTCCGGGCCTTGATAAGTGGTGATCACTGTGTAAAAAAAAAAAAAAAAAAAAAAAAGAAAGAGAGAAATAAGGGAAGCATACCGTAGTAGCATCATAGTAGTAGTTCACTACAAATTTTAATATATATTGTGTCTCACACGGTGGTGGTGGGGGGTTACCACTTATTGGAACTTTGGTTGGGAGTCACTAATTTGTAAGGGTGTGAGTCGGTGTTCACCAATTCATAATCGGGATCTATCAAGTTTTAGGACTGAGGTTGCAGGTGTTGAAATTTCTTTAATTTGAAAGTAGGGGAGCATCCGCATGACTGTTGAAGGTAAATTTAATGGGATCGCCAATTAATAGAAGGTTTTAACTAAGGCACATCTCCATATAAATAAAAATAAAAATGTAGAAATAACTTTGGAAATAACAACACTTGACAAAGAACTCAAAATCGCTGTAGTAATACGAAATAACAACATTTATTTACGCGTTAGGAATATTAATTCAAATCGTCCCAACATAAGTGTTTTCTTGTAATGAGTGTTCATTACACAGGACTAGCTAAATGAGGATTTTGTGAGAATAGCATTAAGTTTAAAATTACTGATTTTTTATAAACAGAGGGTCACACATGGGTTGAAATTAATGCAATTATTTTCTGAGAGAAAAAAACAGTCATTTAATTATGTAAGCAAAATGTGTGTGTGTGTTCACCACATAAGAAACAGTAGTTCGAAATAAGATTGTTTAAAAGAAGAATTAAATTCTCATTCGATGTGCTAATTTTCCATAATGAGAATTAAGATTCATGTGCGTGGCACGCAAATTCAAGACAGGGGATTTTTTCCCGGCAAATCTTTATATAATGATGTTCTCGAACATTTGCTGTATCTCTACGCATATGTATGTTCCATATATATTTGATCCATGCGTGCGGGTGGTCAAATCGCAATATTGTGTGCTTACGCGTTCTGATACTTATGACCATTGAAAATGGTGATCGTTACAAAAATGTTCTTGCCATATGTAATAGTTGCTACTTGACTCTCCTCCTAGATGAAAAGTCAATCTAAGAAGAAGGAATAAAAATATTGCAAGTATTTCACTGGGTGCAGGTAGCAAAACGAAGTGGACTCTTTATGCGCCTGTTGGATTTGGTGAGAGTTGAAGCACCAGACAACACTGTGTCGTTAGGTGTGATAGTAGTTAATGAGACTCGTGAGGTTTGCGTCTGTACCACTGTGGTACTACAGTCTGTGTTGTCGAAAAATGCTTTCTTCGGTTGATAAACACTGATCGATATATCTATATTGTCCAATTTCTACTGTACACTCTTTAACCCTTATCCTCGAGTGGCCTCTTGGCCTTGATAAATGGTGCCGCCTATGTAAAAAAAAAAAAAAAAGAGTCATGTCTGCCATTCTTATCTATCATGATATGTTTTGGATATCTCTTAAGCACTTTGTAAGGACTGGAGAAGGGTGACTGCAGGTGCGTGGGTACTCCATCGTTTCTTACAAAGACATTTGTCCATGTGTGAATATCTTGAGGAAGATTGATCATAGTTTTTTTTTTAAAACCTTGGTTCGACATGCAATGGTCTCGACAAGTGAGATGTAGTTGGGTCTGGTGTGCTTTTAATGGTGGTCAGTGCAATCATTTGTCTCCATGACCAGTCACGTACGTCCTTGTTAATAACGGTTCATATGAAACGCAGCGTAATCAATTTCTGTGTTAGTCAGACACCTGGGTGCGATAAATTGTGTAACCTCAAAAAAACTGCTCATCTGTTCTGGAGAGGTACATATGGACGTTCGTGTCCAGTCAAAGTGTCGCACCAAATAAAATCGTTTGAGAAAGGCAAGGGAACTTGTTCAAAGTTGAAACTGGAAGATCGTCGTAAGTTGTTTAATTCTTTGTTGTTCTTCTGATCCTTAGCGATCCGATGAAGATCCATATCATAAACAGGCTGAATGAAACATGACATAACCCAATTTCTGTTTTGGTTGGATGCCTGGGTGCGATAAATCATGTAACCTAAAAAAAAACTGCTCGTCTATGCTGTGCGTTCGTGTCCAGTTGAAGTGTCGCACCAAATAAAATGCAAAGCAAGAGAACTAGCAATCCTATAAAGTCGTAAACACCCGATAGTGTGTCATCAGCTGTATTTTCGGTGCCTTTGATATATTCAGTATCCAAAGTAAATTGTGAAATGTAATCCAAGTGATATCTATATAAGAGCCAGGTACGTCCAAGGATGGAGTACTGTTGCTCGAGTAGTCTTTAGCCTTGATAAGTGGTCAGTGGTCATGCCTATGTAAAAAAAAAAAAAGTGACAAGCTTCTCTCGGCGAATGCTTGCCGGGCTTAACAGATAAAACATGTGACAGTGCTAAAAATAGTGAAGGTTGGGCCTTTCAACATAAATTGGAAATGTTTTGCCGCGGAATAAACAGCAAGAAATTCCCTTCTGAAAGTACTGTATTTTCTTTCAGCATCTTGAAGTTTTCTAGAAAAGAAGGATAATGACTGCCAACAACCATCAATAAGTTGTTGTACCCCCCCGTCCCCGATACTGATACCGATCAGAAGCATCTACGAATAACGCTAGTGCTGTGTCTGTCCTGGGGGGAAAACAACAATGTAGCGTTTGCTAAGGTCTTTTTTAAAACAGAAAATGTGCCGTTCATGTTCGCTTAAAGTAATCCCTTCATCCTTTTTGTTTCTATTCCGAAAAATATCGGTTAAGGCCTGTGCCAATTCGGCGCAGTGAGGTAAGAATCGTCTGTAAAAGTTAATTTTTTTTTTTCTTTACAAAGTAGTCACCACTTATCAAGGCCCGGAAGCCACTCAGGGATAAGGGTTATTGTGTGTACAGTACGTTAGTTTTGGAGATCTGATAAAGTGTCTTACTTAAGGAGGCGGTTCATCAGGAATTTGTTCACATTGGACTTGAAGACATCCAGGTTGTAGTTAGGTGGGAAACAGGTAACCGGAACAGAGTTCCACAGGCGTGCACTTCTAAGAAAGAAGCTTTGTTTATGGAATCTACATTTTGATTTTTGCACAGATAAGTAGTGGGGAAAATGTTTTACGGTGGTTTCAGCTAGACGGGTGTTTTTCGTGAAAGATTGGCAAGGCGGGGGGGACCAGATTGGCGAGGTTTAATTAAACCAAGAAATTCCTGTAGTTTACGAAAAGAAGTGGGAACAAGGTAATCGACAATGGATTGAACTTTCTCAGGCAGGAGAAGAATGCCCTCCTTGTCAGTAATATGACCAAGAAAAGATAATGATAAAATACCAAATTCACATTTGCTAGGGTTGATAATAACGCCATATTCCGACAATCTGTGAAATAATTCATTGATCTGTTGAATATGCTCCTCTGTAGATGGGTTTGCCACTAATAAATGTTTGATGTACGTGTAAATGAAAGGCAATCTATGTGTAACTGCATCTATGAACCGTTGAAAAGCCTGGTTGGCATTTCTCAATCTGAAAGGCATTGTGATGAATTCAAAAAGTCCGAGTGGAGTAGTGATGGTCTTGGGGATGTCTTTGGAGTCGACAGGAATTTGATTGCATGCATGCACGAGGTCGATTTTAGAGAAAATTGCTTTTCCGTTGAGTGAATTGGAAAAATCATGCAAGTGAGGGATTGGGTAATTATCCAGTACAGTTTGGCTGTTAAGTGCCCTATAATCCACACAAGGGCGTCAGTCACTCAATGTATTCTTGGGGAGCATGTGGAGTGATGATAATCAGTTGCTTTGAAACAGACAAATGATGCCTAGGTCCAACATGTGTTGAAACTCTTGCTTGGCTGCCTTTAAGTGGTCGGGTCTGAGTCTATGTGGGCACATGCTTACAGGTGGACTTTGAGTCTGTATATGATGTGTGACCGTCATATTTGACACTATCATCCATGTATACATCGTCCGTGTTTTTTAATATGACTGAGCTTATTTTTGCCAATTTGATGATTCTGCCTTGTACTGATAATCCGGAATTGTAATCCCATATTCTCCCACATTTGGCATCAATGAAACAATGTAGGTAATCTGCCCCAGGGAACTTTGCTTCTGTAAACATCCATTGAAATGTGCATTTTAACCCTAGGTTTAGTGTCATCGATTTGTGATTGGTAGGTTGGAATGGGGGAGTGGTACGCAGCTTGTAAAAGAAACAGTGTCTGTGTGTATCATCTTGGGATAACACTCACTTCTGCTCTTGTATCAATGAGAAAATGTATGCCTGAATTTCTGTCAGTGACGTAGAAAGTCTAACATGCACGATGCCAGACAGAGGTGTCAGTCGCATTTAACACCTGGCCGTGTCATTTCCTGATGATTTACATGTTTGTGTAAATGCACAGGGCTGTCGGCATCTCGCAGCCTGTACTCCGTAACGTCGATGATAATATAATTGCATATCATCACTGTTGTCTTGACAAGGGTATCTGTTCTGACTCTCAAAGCGTCAGCGATGAAAGTCGTCCTGTTGAGGACAGTATGGCTGGAAGCACAGAAATTAGGAATTCGTGATTTCTGGAAAATCTAGAACAGTGTAGTAATAATGGTCAATCAACAATACCCCCACTATCCAACAATCATGAGTTTGTTTGCACGGCAACCAAGAAAGCTAACATGCTTGTCCATCAGTTTGCCTAAAACTCTACTTTGGACCCAGCAAACCATTCCCTCCCTGATTTTCCTTTGTGGACAGAAACCATACTAGATGATCTGAAAATCACCCCTTCTCAAGTACATGATACCATAAAAACCTAGACACCTCAAAAGCATGTGGACCTGATCTCATCCCGGCTGTACCATTAAAAAATTGCTCTGTTGAGGTTGTTCCAGTTCTTTCCAAACTTAAACAAATGCCTTAACGAATCATACTTTCCTGACTGCTGGAAAACTGCTTCTGTGATACCAGTTTACAAGAATTCTGGCAAAAGAACTGACCCATTAAATTATCGCCCCATTAGCCTCCTCCCTCTTTTTGCCAAAATATTTCAATCCATAATTAACCAAGCTGTAGTCCACTACCTTACAGCTGCTAAACTTTTGTCCAACCATCAATATGGATTTAGGCAAGCTCATTCTATTGCAGATATTCTAACTGCAATCTCTGAAAATACATACCATGCACTGGATAAGGTAGGGGAGGGGAGGGGGTGTAATAGCCTTAGATATATCTAAAGCCTTTGACAGGGTATGGCACGATGGTCTTCTCATGAAAATCATATCCTATGATATTACTGGACGAATACTTAACATAATTAAATCCTTCTTAAATAATAGAAGGATCCAGGTTGCTCTCAACAGTCGCATGTCCAAACAATATGATATAAATGCGGGTGTACATTAGGGGTCGATCCTTGGATCTCTATTATTTCTGATATCCATAAATGACCTCCCTCATAAAATAGTCTCTAAGATGGATATATTTGTCAACGACACCACGCTCTATAACAGGCACAAGGGGAAAACGAATGAACACATATCCAAGGCAATGGCAAAAACACTAGGCAAAAACTTCAAGTCTGTATTAGAATGGGGTCAAAAATCGATGGTAACGTCCAAAGCTGCCAAGATTTAGCTAGTTTCTTTTAATAATTACAAAAAAAACAACCAACCAATAATAACTATGGCTAAAAATATATTATCTGAAAGTACTTTGTTCAAACTCCTTGGCTTAACGTTCACAGGAAATATGAGTTGGAACAGTTACATCGAGAGCATTGCCAAGGCTGCTGCAAAGAAAGTGGGCTCTCTCTACTATGCTAGAAAGTTACTTACATCTGAGAGTATCCTGTACTGCTACAAGGTTACCATTCGTTCATGTATGGAGTATTGTTGCCACATTTGGGCTGGTGGACCTGCTACTAGTCTCTCACTCCTTGAAAGGGTTCAAAAGGGGATCACCAACCTGATAAGTCCCGAACTGTCATCTGCTTCACTCTCTGTCTCATCTACACACAGGCATACATTCATGCACGTGTATATGGACACACACATGCACACACATACACACACACACATGCACACATACATGCAAGTAATACACATGAATACATACATACATACACGAGCATGCATGCACACATACATATGCACATGCATACATATACATATGCACATACACATGCATGCATATACACATACGCATGCAAATACACACATGCACACACATATGCATGCATACATACACATGCACACACACACATGTATATGCATGCACACACACGTGAATACATACCCACATGCACATGCAGACACAGACGCACATATGTACGCATATACAGACACATGCATATACACACGAACACATACACATAGATGTAGATATATACATGAAGGAGAGTTTAAATCGGAACAATATTGTCCAATTGACTACTGTACACTCTTAACCCTTATCCTCGAGTGGTCTTTGGGCCTTGATAAGTGGTAAAGCCTATGTAAAAAAATTTTTTTAAATTACACACTGATCTCCAATTAGCTGCAATGTCCCCTCCCTGCCCCAATTCCAAATTTCTTCTAAATTCGCTACATAAAGGAGAGAGAGCGCCAGAAAAAAAAATGTATATATATATAAGTGAAAGTGTCTGTCTGTCTGTATGTCTGTCTGTGTACATTTCCCTACGCAATAACTCAGTTATTTTGCAGTCTACAGACTCGAAATTTGATATACAGTGTATTAAGATTTGGGAAAGTTTTTGTAATCCGTTATCGGGCAAAAATTTGGCTGTTATGGGGTAACAGTTCAACGATTTGACCTTTGAGAACTCTACCAAACTCCTCCGAAAATTTTGGGTATAAACAATTGAAATTTTAGATATAGGTTCCTTGGACATAGATCTAAGTTAATAACTTAATTTGAGTCCAAAATAATAAATGTTAAGGGGTTATAATAGGGCTCAAAGTTAAAAAAAAATTTGATCCCTGCGGCCTCTACCAAATTACTCAGACAATTTCTGGTCTAAGCATTTGAAATTTTACGTAAAGGATATTCAGAGATAGGGCAAGCTTTTTAATCGGTTTGGGTTGAAAATTTGAGCTACCAATATATAAATGTATGTATGTATGTTTGCATGTCTGCCCAACACTTTCGACAGAAGCGACGGATTTTCACAAGATCAGTATCGTTTTTAAGCTCGACCCTTCAGACGGCAAATACCGAAAAATTGGCTAAAAACATTAATATCTTCACCCTCAACTAGGCACTTTTCTACAGGGAGGGGTCGCTTTTTTCGCTGATATTTTTGAAAGTCATCTCCTCTTTTCGATTGTCTAGCCTTAATTTAAACCTACGTCACTTCCGGTTTGACGGTGGTCGCAACATTCTACGCCTAGAATACCCAAATGATCACCCATCTGGTACTAACCAGGCTAAACATTGCTTAACTTCGGCGATCTGACGATATATATATATATATATATATATATATAAATATATATACTAGCATTTCAGCCCGGCGTTGCTCGGATGTTTGGAGGTGTGTGTTGAGAAAAAAAAAAAGTGGTAGTAGGAATACAGGCTCAAACCCGTACCACGAAGGAGGAAAAGAATGGGAAAGATATCTTTGCTGTTACGACCACTGCCAAACTGGAAGTGACGTAAGTTTAAATTAAGGCTAGACAATCAAAAAGAGGGGATGACTTTTGAAAATATCGGTGAAAAAAGCGACTCCTCCCTGTAGAAAAGTGCCTAGTTGAGGGTGAAGATATTAATGTTTTTAACCAATTTTTCGGTATTTGTCATCTGAAAGGTCGAACTCCAAAATCAGGCTCAAATCAAGTTATTAAGTTAGATCCATGTCCAAGGAACCTATGTCTGAAATGTCAATTGTTTATACTCAAAATTGTCGGAGGAGTTTGGTAGAGTTCACCAAAGATCAAATCGTTGAACCTTGACCCCTTAACAGCTAAATTTCTGGCCGAAAACGGATTACAAATCTCAGTACCCTATATATCAAATTTCGAGTCTGTAGACTAAAAATTGACAGAGTTATTGCGTAGGGAAATGTATACGGACACACAGACACGTTCATTTAGGCTCAAGTTAAATTATAAAGTTAGATCCATGTCCAAGGAACCTATATCTAAAATTTCAATTGTTTAGACCCAAAATTGGCGGAGGAGTTTGGTAGAGTTCTAAAAGGTCAAATCGTTGAACTTTGACCCCTTAACAGCCAAATTTCTGACCAAAAACCGATCACAAAGATTTTCCCAAATCTCAGTACCCTGTATATCAAATTTCGAGTCTGTAGACTGAAAATTGACAGAGTTATTGCTGAGCAACACATTCTTTGTTTTTTGTTTTTTTTTCAGATGAAAAGATTTTTGACCAAGACCAAAAGGTAAACTGAAGAAATGACAGATGGCTATGTGCTGACACTTCTGAAGTTGCAAGAGTCATGCACACAAAATTTCCAGCAACTGTTATGGTTTTGAGGGTGGTTAGCAATGAGGGACATGTGATGCCACCACATTTCTTTCCACAAGAACTAAAAATCAATTCTGCTGCTTACATTGAAGTCCTGAGTACTGTTGTGAAGCCTTGGATTGATAGAGTAAGAAATGGAAGGGCCTACATCTTTCAACAAGACTCTGCACCGGCACATAAGGCTCAGAAGACATAAGAATGGTTAGCAGAGAATTTCCATGATCATATTACTCCCAATTTGTGGCCTCCAAGTTTTCCAGACCTAAACCCGTTGGATTATTATGTGTGGGGCGTTGTTGAGATAAATGTTAATAAACATCCTCATAACACTAAAGATTCTCTGAAATCATCCATAGTCAGAGTAATGCAGGATATCGATGAGGACCATCTTAAACGTGACTGCCAACGGTTTAGGTCTCGAATAGAAGTTGTAATTGATGCTGAGGGCGAATTTTTTGAATAAAGTTAAAAAATAATATTTTAGTTTATGTACAATAAAGTGACTTTTTGTAATACCGATGTTTTTGTCTTTTTGATTATTTTTAAAAAGGAAATATATGTTCACAAATACCAAATGCACCCTGTATATATACCCAAAACCTCTGGCCTTGATGGAGTAGGGACTAAAACGTGTTGCTATGGTTTCAAATGATCTGAAATAACAGCAAGGGGAGACTTGATTCCAAATATTTCTCATATGTTATATCTTGCCTTTTTTTTTTTTGGAAATAGAATACGATTACGAATATCTCCAGAATCAACTGTGAAATTTATGCAAAACTAAAGAGAGATAAATAAAGGAAGCAAGAGTTACCAGGCTGTCAAAGGTAAATGGAAGGTCCACTTTCTACTGTCCAATGGATATATTCCAACCCCAAAACGTCGATTTTTCCTCTTCTGTCAGAAATATACCTCATGGAATGCAGAGATGAAGAGAAATATCTGGCAAAAATAAAATGTCATTAATTATTTTGAAAATTTCAACTAAATCACCTCATTCTTCTCTCTAGCAAAGTAGTTAAACCTAATTTATCCAATCGTTCTGTGTAATCATAATTTTTTTATTTTTTTAAAACTGTTTTTATCACTTATATTACACCTCAATTTCCCAATGAACCCAAGTGAAACACACTATATAAGTTCTATATAGTTAAAATATGTCTTAGCTTCCTTGCAGAAAAAATTTCTACCATTCCATCCCATTATTCCTTATACCATTGATAGAATACACAAAAGATTGGTAAAGGCATCACCAAAATCAACTGCCAAATCTTAATTTCCACTTTTGACCTTTCTTGATTATTATATTTTTGTATGTTAAAATTTTAACTGGAAAATTAGGTGTACAAAGAAGAATCTCATTAAGAAAATAGGTGGGACGCTTTACACCTAGAACAATAAATGCCAAGACGGAGCACTCGTGGTCCCACACATGGGCAAGGTACAAAAATGAGTTTCTAATAGGTCCTGCATTGCTTGACAGCTCTAGCTCATCTCCCGTCACCACAATGCTGCTCTATGTTTGTCTTACAAGTACTTCCACGGAATGTGCTCTGACTAAAATACTTCACTTAATGTGAATAACCTAAATCAAGCCAATTAGCAGCAAGATATCACCCTTTCACTGTAGAAGTTTCCAAATTTTCTACTTGGATAGGATCTTTTTTCTAACCACTTGTGTGTTGGAATTATCTTCCTGCTCCTTGTTTCTTTGTATAAACATGCAGAAATTTAGAGGTAAAATACATAATTCTGATAATAATATTATATTTTTGACAAGCATATGTTGTATAATGAAAACCGTTAATTGAATGAAGGAATGATTGATGCATGGGAGGTTGGAGTTTAACCTTTGGTGACCTTTGGAAGAAGGTAGATTTTCCTCTTTTTAACTGCTAACCCAGACAGGCAGACACTAACCAAAGAGTCTCAGTGATGGTGGGTCAGTCACGTACGATGTAGCTAGATGTAATAAACAAGCTATTCATCTGTCTCCCCCTTCCCTTTCTCTGATGAGCAACATACATTAAAGTCCAGAAATATCTCACCATGTTTGTGAATATTCCAAGTTGTTTGTATGAATAAACTTCTTATGAGAAGTTTATTCATACAAACTTAAATTTTCGACTGATTGCCCCCACAGGCCCTTGATGATGACAATAGGTGTATAAAGGTTCCTGATGATGACAACAGGTGTATAAAGTTTCTGATGACGATAACAGGTGTATAAAAGTTTCTGATGATGACAACAGGTGTATAAAGTTTCTGATGACGATAACAGGTGTATAAAAGTTTCTGACGACAACAGGTGTATAAAGGTTCCTGAAGACGACAACAGGTGTATAAAAGTTTCTGATGATGACAACAGGTGTATAAAGGTTCCTGATGATGACAACAGGTGCATAAAGATTCCTGATGGCGACAACAGCTCTATAAAGGTTTCTGAAGACGAGAACAGGTGTATAAAAGTTCCTGATGATGACAACAGCTCTATAAAGGTTCCTGAAGACGACAACAGGTGTATAAAAGTTCCTGATGATAACAACAGGTGTATAAAGGTTCCTGATGATGACAGCAGGTGTATAAAAGTTCCTGATGATGACAACAGCTCTATAAAGGTTCCTGAAGACGACAACAGGTGTATAAAAGTTTCTGATGATGACAACAGGTGTATAAAGGTTCCTGATGATGATAACAGGCGTATAAAAGTTTCTGATGGCGACAACAGGTCTATAAAGGTTTCTGATGATGACAACAGGTGTATAAAGGTTCCTGATGACGACAACAGGTGTATAAAGGTTCTTGGAGACAACAACAGATGTATAAAGGTTTCTGATGATGACAACAGGTCTATAAAGGTTTATACATATCATGGAAAACCGAAAATGCTACATATACATGGTCAAAGAAATATATTTGGAGGCTGGTGACGAACAGAAAGTGAACCTTGGGTTTACTTTCAGCGACCTTGTAACTCTCTCTTCCATTATTTTGTAATTAAGTCCTCACATTCCATAAGCGATGTTTCTGACAAGGGGTGAAACATTGCTGTTTCCTGGATCCAAATTTATCCATCTAAACACTTATCATTGGCCAGATTTGCTATTGTATAGTATTTTATTTATTTATTTATTTTTAGCTTCTTACATCAAGTGGCTTCATGCTTTGTCCGGAACGATTTCCATAAAAAAATGAAAATGAGTTTATTAAATTGATAAAAATGGCACAGGGACTAGAAAGCTAGAAAGACGTCAGGGTCTAAAATGATCCGATTTTAGTTTTTATGTCTGAAAAAAAAAGAAAAGAAAAAACAGCGTTAGAAATATATATATATATATATATATATATATATATATATATATATATATATATATATATATATATATATATATATATATATATATGATATGGTGCTAAATAATGAATAGAAATATTTATTTATATTAACTATTTTATTTATACAAACATATCAAAAACTACACAGCCATGGAAATGTTTCGATCATAATAGCTTTAATAAGATGCGATCTCATCTGATTCATAAAACCTGTCTATTTATTAATTTTTCATATTAAAGTAAGAAGGAAAAAGAAACAAGAAAGGGCTACGGTGATTAGATTCTGAATTAATATTTGAAGCAAACCGTCAGTAGATTTCCTCATCTCAGACGTCAGTTCGTTTCAAGGTTAGAAAAATGTTACCTTATTTTACAAATTTGATCAATGCAGTCAGATTGCAAGTTAAAGAGTAGCGGACGGGGTGGGGGGGGGTCATATATGAAGTGGAGAAAGCTTTTGTGTTTACCTATTCCTTTTTTTGTGTTGGTCTAGCAGTACCTATTTACTATGCCTCCCCACGGGACAGAGTTAGACACCAGGGTCGTTTTTTAACGTGGAGATAAGGTACAAAAATAAAAATTGTCTCAGTCGTGAAGGATTTCTCCTCCACCGAAAGAGAACAAGAAATAGAAGTGCAGTATCTGAAGAACAGATGGTATTTATTTGCTCCCCCACCGAGCAAATTAGGCACAAGGCCGATTTTTAATGTGAGGAGTGAAGGGAGGGGGAAGGGAAAAAGGGGACCAGCTCCCGAGAGGTGGGAAATGGGAGCTGGTTAAAGGTCAGGCATGTGGGGTTTCCCCCACATCTGGTCTTTGCTAGTCATAGCTAGTCATAGCTTGCAGTATCTGCCGGAACAGATGGTGTTTATTTGCTCCCCCACCGAGCAAATTAGGCACAGGGCCGATTTTTAATGTGAGGAGTGAAGGGAGGTTTATACATATCATGGAAAACCGAAAATGCTACATATACATGGTCAAAGAAATATATTTGGAGGCTGGTGACGAACAGAAAGTGAACCTTGGGTTTACTTTCAGCGACCTTGTAACTCTCTCTTCCATTATTTTGTAATTAAGTCCTCACATTCCATAAGCGATGTTTCTGACAAGGGGTGAAACATTGCTGTTTCCTGGATCCAAATTTATCCATCTAAACACTTATCATTGGCCAGATTTGCTATTGTATAGTATTTTATTTATTTATTTATTTTTAGCTTCTTACATCAAGTGGCTTCATGCTTTGTCCGGAACGATTTCCATAAAAAAATGAAAATGAGTTTATTAAATTGATAAAAATGGCACAGGGACTAGAAAGCTAGAAAGACGTCAGGGTCTAAAATGATCCGATTTTAGTTTTTATGTCTGAAAAAAAAAGAAAAGAAAAAACAGCGTTAGAAATATATATATATATATATATATATATATATATATATATATATATATATATATATATATATATATATATATATATATATATATATATGATATGGTGCTAAATAATGAATAGAAATATTTATTTATATTAACTATTTTATTTATACAAACATATCAAAAACTACACAGCCATGGAAATGTTTCGATCATAATAGCTTTAATAAGATGCGATCTCATCTGATTCATAAAACCTGTCTATTTATTAATTTTTCATATTAAAGTAAGAAGGAAAAAGAAACAAGAAAGGGCTACGGTGATTAGATTCTGAATTAATATTTGAAGCAAACCGTCAGTAGATTTCCTCATCTCAGACGTCAGTTCGTTTCAAGGTTAGAAAAATGTTACCTTATTTTACAAATTTGATCAATGCAGTCAGATTGCAAGTTAAAGAGTAGCGGACGGGGTGGGGGGGGGTCATATATGAAGTGGAGAAAGCTTTTGTGTTTACCTATTCCTTTTTTTGTGTTGGTCTAGCAGTACCTATTTACTATGCCTCCCCACGGGACAGAGTTAGACACCAGGGTCGTTTTTTAACGTGGAGATAAGGTACAAAAATAAAAATTGTCTCAGTCGTGAAGGATTTCTCCTCCACCGAAAGAGAACAAGAAATAGAAGTGCAGTATCTGAAGAACAGATGGTATTTATTTGCTCCCCCACCGAGCAAATTAGGCACAAGGCCGATTTTTAATGTGAGGAGTGAAGGGAGGGGGAAGGGAAAAAGGGGACCAGCTCCCGAGAGGTGGGAAATGGGAGCTGGTTAAAGGTCAGGCATGTGGGGTTTCCCCCACATCTGGTCTTTGCTAGTCATAGCTAGTCATAGCTTGCAGTATCTGCCGGAACAGATGGTGTTTATTTGCTCCCCCACCGAGCAAATTAGGCACAGGGCCGATTTTTAATGTGAGGAGTGAAGGGAGGGGGAAGGGAAAAAGGGGACCAGCTCCCGAGAGGTGGGAAATGGGAGCTGGTTAAAGGTCAGGCATGTGGGGTTGCCCCCACATCTGGTCTTTGCTAGTCATAGCTAGTCATAGCTTGCAGTATCTGCCGGAACAGATGGTGTTTATTTGCTCCCCCACCGAGCAAATTAGGCACAGGGCCGATTTTTAATGTGAGGAGTGAAGGGAGGGGGAAGGGAAAAAGGGGACCAGCTCCCGAGAGGTGGGAAATGGGAGCTGGTTAAAGGTCAGGCATGTGGGGTTGCCCCCACATCTGGTCTTTGCTAGTCATAGCTAGTCATAGCTTGCAGTATCTGCCGGAACAGATGGTGTTTATTTGCTCCCCCACCGAGCAAATTAGGCACAGGGCCGATTTTTAATGTGAGGAGTGAAGGGAGGGGGAAGGGAAAAAGGGGACCAGCTCCCGAGAGGTGGGAAATGGGAGCTGGTTAAAGGTCAGGCATGTGGGGTCGCCCCCACATCTGGTCTTTGCTAGTCATAGCTAGTCATAGCTTGCAGCATCTGCCGGAACAGATGGTATTTATTTGCTCCCCCACTGAGCAAATTAGGCACAAGGCCGTTTTTAATGTGAGGTAAAAACCAGCTCCCCTAAAAGTAGGCAAAAAGGGGGCAGTCTGGTTACCAAAAATAATAATTGTCCCAGTATAGAGGGTTTCCCCTCCATTGACTGGTACAAATTATCTTAAGTGCAGCATCTGCCGGAACAGATGGTATTTATTTGCTCCCCCACCGAGCAAATTAGGCACAAGGCCGATTTTTAATGTGAGGAGTGAAGGGAGGGGGAAGGGAAAAAGGGGACCAGCTCCCTAGAGGTGGGAAATGGGAGCTGGTTAAAGGTCAGGCATGTTGGGTTGCCCCCACATGTGGTCTTTGCTAGTCATAGCTAGTCATAGCTTGCAGTATCTGCCGGAACAGATGGTATGTATGGTATGTATTTGCTCCCCCACCGAGCAAATTAGGCACAAGGCCAATTTTTAATGTGAGGAGTGAAGGGAGGGGGAAGGGAAAAAGGGGACCAGCTCCCGAGAGGTGGGAAATGGGAGCTGGTTAATGGTCAGGCATGTGGGGTTGCCCCCACATATGGTCTTTGCTAGTCATAGCTAGTCATAGCTTGCAGTATCTGCCGGAACAGATACTACACTTTGATCTTGTCCCGAAGGCCAATAGCAGTAGCACCCATTGCATTGACTCCATGTTATACCAGACTTATTCAACCTGTATATCTGAGGATATATGGTTCACTATTGTAATAAAGTAGCAGAATCCACGGAATTCCATGGCATGAGAAATAGATGCAATCGACAAATATGTATTTCTATACTCTTATAATTTTTTTTTTTTTTTTTGTATTAATAATAATATTAAAAACCTTTTTTTCTATTTATTGGTATTTATTTGCTTCCCCACGAGAGCAAAATGTGACACAAGGTCGTTTCTAATGTGTGTGTGTGTGTGTGGGGTGGGGTGGGGGGGAACCAGCTCCCCTAAAACAAGGGCAAAAAGAGGGCACTTTTGCAGTATCCAAAAAATAGTAATTGTCTCAGTATGAAGGGCTTCCCCTACATTGACCAAGGACCAATTAACTCAAGGGAAGCATCAGAACAGATACTACACTTTGATGTATTAAATCCTTTATTCAGGCTAAAAATTAACATGAAAAAAAAAAACTTAGGCACAAGGCCAACTCAAAAAAGTGTGGGGGAAATGAGGTTGTTGGTCATCCTTGTCACTCCAGAACTAAACAAAAGTTTCTCTTAGCTAGTATCTTCTTCCACCATAATACCGCATTCACCCTTTCGTACTGGGGGACGTTCTACTTAGAACCCAATCGTTTAAAACATTTTTTTATTGGCGCATAAAAACAAAAAGAGATAACAACAATGGTACAATAATTCATTTGTGTCAAGGGGGAGGGAAGAAAAAAATACAAAAGTAGTTATTAGGACCCTCCCAACTCCGTCTAGTTGATAGATCACCTATTCCACTTCGGTTTATAAAGAAACCTGAGCTTCTGCAGGACAGTCTCTAAATTGAGATGCCCTCTAGATGGGACGAAATGAAGAAAAGAAAAATTGGTAGGTGAGTGATTGATTTCTTTCTCTTGAGTTAAATTTAGAGGGAGGGGTGAAAAGAAAAATTGCAGTTAGGAGGGAGTGGGTATCTTAGAGGCTTCCTAGTCGGGGGTGGTATGAGGCACTCACTCGGCTAGCTAAGAGGCTAAATGTTAGGTTATACTTGACAGAACTGTACATTCCACACCTAGATGGGGAGCACGTATTCAAATTTGGCTCCTTTGCATACACAAACTTGCTACATGTATTCATCATAAGGGGAAGTGCATTTCTGACCAATCGCCAGGTCAGAGAGAACTCCGAATTGTTCAGATGACTCGAACCCGGCGCCCAACTCCACACATGACAGATATCACTCTGCTGCCAAACCAAACGCGTGTATAGTGGATCGTCAGCAGCCCCCCCCCCCACTAGATCTCTGTGGAGTTCCCTACAGGTAGCAGCCACAAGGTCGCTGGACCTTGGTAGTCGTTTTAGCACGGCTCAGCACTCTTTTAGGAAGGCAGATTCTCCCCGCTGCCTCAACAGCTCCCAACAGAGGGATCGAGAACGAGGTCAGGAAAGGCGGCAGTAACCGCGGAGTGTCATGGTTGCATATAATGGCTCAGGAAGGCCAGCCTCTCGGTGTCTCGATGACACTTCAAATCTGTCATTCCCAAGCCTCCCTCACATAGATGTTGAATACTGACCTGTCTGCTCACCCAGTGTCTTCCTTTGTCCCAAAGAAGCAAGGACAAGAGTTCGACAAGAGCTTTTAGGTGTTGTGCAGGCGAGGGAAGTACAGCCAGTCGGTAAAGGATGAGAGGAAAGACATACGTGGCACATGCCTCAGCTCTACCCTTTAAGGAAAGTTTCCTAGGAGGTCATGAGTTGACCGCAGCCTCCACCTTTGACCATACCTCCGACCAGTTCTTTTCGAGCTGGAGACCCAGTCCGAACCACATGCCGAAGATCCAAACTGGGCCATTTGTCCAGCTGAAGAGCTCCAGAAGGTTTGTGTTGCCACTCTAGGTGCTCAACCGCAGTGGCCCAAAGGCCAAGAACAACAGAAAAAGAGCAACCCTTTTTTCTATTTATTTAAACAGGAAATACAACTTTCTTATATATAGGTTGTGGAATTGCACTCACTAGCAAAAGATCTAGCTAATTTGCATATTCTATTAAACATCATGTTAATTAATTCCATATTAGTTTTTTGGTTTTCTTATGGGATAATCATCTTTAGTTAACTATTATGTGTAATTATATTCATGCAAATATTCTACATGATTTATACTTGTATAATATTTGCGGAAAAAGTTATAGTAAACACAAACCTTTTTCTATATATATATTTATGTATGCGTATATATATTTGTTTAAAAAATTTTGGCTACCAAACTCCTCTGTTAGTTTTTGGTCCACAGACATGAAACTTAGTGTATAGGTTATTCAAACCCAGGCAAAACTTTATATTTGGGTGTTAGCCAGGGAAAATCAGTGCAAAAGTGTGAAAATTAAAAAAATTGAATTTGGCTGGTGATGGTCGAATGATGGCATTATGAATATGCATGCATAACGTAATATCTATTGGTTCGTGTTTTAATTTTTAGCCTTACAGCAAATATATTTTCATAGCTCAGGCATTAACATCAAAGGAAATCGTAATCTAAACGTTTTGGTTTCGATTCTTGTGTGGTGGCACATGAGTGATGTTTTTCAATTTTTTAAATCATTACTATGTGTGTGTGTGTGTGTGCAGTCAGCACCAACCTTATTCAGAGTTTAACCGGCTTCCTCCGAAGGAGGAAATTTCATGGGAGTATGAAATTCACAAGCGGTCCCTAGTCGCATGTATATCCCCGTTAGGGAAGATGACGACGTTAGGTTTTTGCAACTTTTTGCAGGGAGGTGTTGACGTCCTCCTACATACAGCACCTGGACTTCCCAAATTGGTCACCCATTATAGTAATGACCAGGCTCAACGTTGCTTAACTTCAGTGATCTGACGGGAACCGGTGTGTCAACGTGATTATGCCGTATAATCATTACTATATATTGAGTCCAATATAATATAATAATCTATATATCTATAAAAATGAAAATGTGTGTGTGTGTATGTGTGTGTGTGTGTGTGTGTGTGTAGATTTTCCCTACCAAATAACTCTGTCAATTTTCAGTCTACAGACTCGAGATTTTACATATGGGGTATTGAGATTTGGGAAAATCTTCTTAATCAGTTTTCGGCCAGAAATTTGGCTGTTAAGGGGTCAAAATTCAACGATTTGACCTTTGAGAACTCTACCAAACTCCTCCGCCAATTTTGGGTCTAAACACTTGAAATTTTAGATTTAGGTTACTTGGACATAGATCTAACTTTATAATTTGATTTGAGCTCCAAACAATAAATGTTATGGGGTCATAATTGGGGTCAAAGTTTAAAACAATTTGACCTCTGTGGTCTCTACCAAATTACTCAGCCAATTTCTGGTCTAAACATTTGAAATTTTACATAAAGGGTATTCAGAGATAGGGCAAGCTTTTTAATCGTTTTTTTGCTGAAAATTTGGCTTCCGAGGGGTCAAAGTTCCAAAGATTTTACTTTTGCGGTCTCTAGCAAACTATTAAGCCAATTTTTTGGTCTAAACATTTGAAATTTTACATAAAGGTATTCAGACATGCAACAAGCTTTTTAATCAGTTTTTGAGTGAAAATTTGGCTGGCAAGAAGTGAAAGTTTACAGAGTTGACCTTTCCAGACTCTACCAAACTCCTCCACCAATTTTGTGTCTAAACACTTGAAGTTTTAGATGTAGGTTACTTGGACATGGATCAAACTTTTTAATTTAATTTGAGCCCAAAATTCGTAAATTTGGCCTTTTTGAAGCAGTTTGACATTCAAAAATTGTATTTGACCTTTTTAAAAAAAAACTAAGCAATGACTTTTTTAAACATGGACCATAATACAAGATTTTTAAAACATGAACCATAATATATAACTTTTTAAACCATGAACCATAATACAAGATTTTTAAAACATGAACCATAATATATAACTTTTTAAACCATGAACCATAATACAAGATTTTAAAAACATGAACCATAATATATAACTTTTTAAACCATGAACCATAATACAAGATTTTTAAAACATGAACCATAATATATAACTTTTTAAACCATGAACCATAATACAAGATTTTTAAAACATGAACCATAATATATAACTTTTTAAACCATGAACCATAATATATAACTTTTTAAACCATGAACCATAATACAAGATTTTTAAAACATGAACCATAATATATAACTTTTTAAACCATGAACCATAATACAAGATTTTTAAAACATGAACCACAGTACATGATTCTTTTAAAACATGAACCATAATATATCATTTTTTTAAAACCATGAACCATAATACCAGATTTTTAAAACATATTTACCAAGATAAAAAAAAATTAATTGGTTCATTATATTGTGTGATCGTTAATTAATAAATACTGCAAATTTCATTCAAATTAATCTCCTGCAATTTGGCGAATTTTAAAGTAAAGAGATAAGTCAAAATGTTTTTTGTAAGGATCGCCCATTTATTTTGCACGAACTTGTTACACGTATTTATGTCCCTGTTGAATTAAAAAATAATTTGGGAGCTTTTACCTCATTCCCACTGGAGTAAGGTGAGACATGAATTATCTATTTATTTGTCTCCTCACGAGTACAGAGTTAAACACAAGGTCGGTTTTTAATGTGGGGAAATCCAGCTCCCTCAATAGGGACACTGTGAATTGGAACAAAAATAATAATAAAAAAAAATGCCTCAGTCTAGAATGATTTCTCCTTCAATGACAACATGAAAGATGAAGTGTAATATCTGAACAGCTAGTACACTTTGCTCTTCTTAGCCAAAAGGGTAAGCAATGAGGTTAGACATGAAGTAAGTTTAATGTGCGCGTGTGCGTGTGT
Source organism: Euprymna scolopes (assembly GCF_053919585.1). NCBI lineage: Eukaryota > Metazoa > Mollusca > Cephalopoda > Sepiida > Sepiolidae > Euprymna > Euprymna scolopes. The sequence continues at coordinate 47,201,549 of NC_136524.1, forward strand.
ATGTGTGTGTGTGTGTGTGGTGACTAGTGGAGAGACCCCCGTCCGCTCACCGAGAGGGCATTCTAGAAATTTAAAAAATAATAATAATTTCCCGATAAATAATAATAATTTCCCGATATAGGGCACTTCGGGCGACGAGCAATAAACCTTAAAGTGTCAATAATGTCTGAGAGGGAGGAGCTCTAGATGTGTCAGAAATTTCGTGAAAATAGTGAATAATTCCACCCCATTTTCCAAGCTTATAACTCCTCGAAAAATATAATTCAAGCCCTAATTTTTTTTCAATTAAAGGAGCAAGGACCAAGGTTTCATTAAAAAAAGGTGGTTTTAAAAAAAAGGTTTTAAACTTCGGACTTTACAGGTAAATTTCTAAAAAACAGTTCTTTTTTTGTTTTAAATTTAAATATATTATTTATTGACCTTTTCTCTTCAATTTGTGATATATAAGACTTTGATACATAAATTAATTATTTACTTTTTAATAGACATTTCAAAATGGGAGGCGTGAATTATTCGACCCCCTGTCTTTCCAAGCTTATAACTCCTCGAAAAATGTAATTCAAGCCCTAATTTTTTTCAATTAAAGGAGTATGGACCAAGGTTTCATAAAAAAAAAAAAAAACTAGAAAAAACAAATAACGTGGTTAAAAAAAAAGGTTTTAAACTTCAAACTTTACAGGTAAAATTCTAAAAGACACTACGTTTTTTTTTGTTTTAAATTTGAATATATTATTTATTGACCCTTTCTCTTCAATTTGTGAGTAAATTAATTATTTACTTTTCGGTGAGTAAATTAATTATTTACTTTTTAATAGAAACTTGAAAATGGGGGGGGGGGCGTGAATTAAAAAAAAACAACGTTTGTCTAAAATATTATATTTGGTTTATTGGAAAGAACATAAAATTTCACATTGACCCTGAAAATATCGTAAAAATAGAATCAATAGAAAACTTTTGATAGATTTTTAAAGTTTAAAAATTGAAAAATATTGAGTTCGGAAAATTCATTAGTTTAAAAAATATATATATATTTCTATTTTAAAACAACTTTAATAGTTTATTTTGGAAGTATAATCCATAAAGAAAATAAATAACCCACTTTTAACAGAGAAATTACGAAATTTTTATATTTTATTCGCAGTTTCGTGTTAGGGGTGTCAAAAATTCCTACAAAAATTCTGATACACCTAGAGGAGCTCTTTGAACTAAACCGGACTGTTCCGTATTTCGAGAAAATTAAATTCTGGCTTAAATTAAAGTTTAATAGTATAAGTAGGCTTTGGTTTATTAAGTACAGCTAAATCGCATAAAAAAATTAAAAAAAAAAGAAGAAAAAAAAGTGAATTTTTTTTTAGGTGCCCCTGTCGTATAAAAGTTTGTCCACTTCTATACATTTAAAGTAAATAGTTTAATAGTAACAGAATATCGGAAAAATAAATAAAATGACCTAATTGTGAAAAAATCGTAGTTGCTAGAAGACTACATGTGTGTGCGTGTGTGTGTGTGTGTGTGTGAGAGAGAGAGAGAGAGAGAGAGAGAGAGAGTGTGTGTGTGTGTGTGAAAGAGGGAGGGAGGGAGGGAGAGAGAGAGAGAGGAATTATTCAAAGGAGACAAGTCAATTATTATTTTAAATCCATTCAGTTAAATTTTATGGTCCGCTTGTTTTCATAGTGAATTATTTTCCTTTAATCGCAAATAAATATATAAATTATACTTAAAAAATAGAAGAAAAAAGTAGAAAAAGTGTAACGTGCGAAAAAATGTTAAATAATAACATTAGAGTTATCTGCCCCTAATGTACTCATCAGGGCAGGCACGTAGAAAGAACGCAAGAAAGAAAGAAGGAAAGAAAAAAACTATAAGTAGATCATTTCAGTCATATGGCAGACATGTTGAATGTGGCAATGGTATGCCGGTATTCTGACGTAACTGACAAGCTTAAAAAAAATTTTTGGCATCGCAATATTCAAGCCATTTTTTACAATTTTGATAAGAAGAGATCATTCAAGGCACACGAATCTATCGTATTTCGTTGAAGTTTCGAACTGTAAGTGTCTGTCTTATCCTACAAGGCAGACGTCAACATACTACTTTTTCCATTGGCGGACATGTTGATTGTGGCAGAAGACAAGCCGGCATTTCTTTCTCTTCTTTCTCTCTTTTATGTAAAAGTTGGTCAATTAGTAGCGGCCATCTTTGATGTGGCCTCCGTAAATGGTTCACAGACATGTTTTGTGTGGCAGAAAAACATCCGGTCTGTGTGTGTGTGTGTGTGTGTACAATACAAAAGTAGGAGGGAAGAAGCGGACCAGCTGATTTCGTAGGAGGAATAATAAGACCGAGTAGTAGAAGTAGTTGTAACCACACACACAGATCATGAAACTTTTATTACGCCGTATAATAGAATTGTTTGGGTAAATATCACACACACAGTATTGATAATTACTACTATGCAAAATTAAAAATGTTTTTATTTAAAAATTTAAATCGTTTATCATCAAGGAAAGAAAAAGAAAAAACATGAACTTTTATTTACTCAGTATTATTAGTAATACTAACAAATAAAAAAGTTGAATAGCGCAACCGCAAGATCCTGCAACTCCCCCCCTCTCTCTCTCTCTTTGTAATCAGATAACGTGTGGGAGGGAGAAGAAAACATGGTGCGTGGGTTAGACTGCGGCGCTAAGGGTACTTGGCAAGGGGGAAGGGCAACTGCTATTTCTACAGATTCCCTTATAGAGACTTGTCGGCTCTTCATTAACGTAACTAACATTCTTGACTATTTTCTCTGCGTCCGTATGTATGCGTGAGCGTGCGTGTGTGCAGTCAGTACTACAACAACAACAGCAATAACAACTACTACTTAACTACATTTTAAAACGAAAGTTATTCGCATTTCGGGCACAATAAGTACTTCGACTTATCACCTATATAATAATAATAATAATAATAATGTAAAAGAGAAATACTTACTTCATTATGACAGCGATATCTAAAATCGAAGATTGCAATCCGGGGTTTCTTTTTAGACCATTATTCACACACACACACACACACACACACACACACACACACACACACACACACACACACACACATAGTTTGAATGTATTAATTGTTTGTTTCATTGTAATATTATATTACTAATATAACTATATTTTGTTATGGTAATTAAATTATTTGTTATAAAAATCCATGTCCATTTTTACGACGTGTCCCCTGCCCCAGCGTATTATAAGCACCCCAACAACATCCCCCATGTTAAAAACGGATTTCGGAATAATCCCCCCCACAACCTCCCCATGATAAGAACGGCTTTCGAGGATGTGAAGGTGTTTATTTTGCAAGCCGTTCGTAACATGGGCAGGTTGGGGTGCTTTGCTTATAATACGTTGGGCCCCAACGTCGTTGGGGCACGTCGTAAAGATTGACCAAAATCCATGTATAAAATAGTTTGAATTTATTACTTGTAAATGTGTTTTTGGATTTATTAATATTTGGTTAATAATTATTAACAATTAACCAAATAAAAATTATTAAAACTGTTTTAAAAACATAAAAATTATATAAAAATAGTTAGATTAATTTTTTTTGTATGCTGTAACAAATATTAGCAGTTTATTTGAAGCTTCTTCTTTTAAATGGTAAAAAAAAGTTAGGATAATATTAAATTAAATTACAGTTGCATCGTGTTACATGCAGGGCAAGGGGAGGGGGTAAAACTGTGGCGCGCGTTGGAGGTACCTAATAATCAAGCAAATTTTTTGGTGCTTACTGCTTCTTGTGTATTATTTTATATTCTTTTAAACCAACACATTTCCGGTGAAAACATTACGTACATACATGGCATGTCGAAAATAGTAGAGATTCACATAAATACGAAAAATGATCCAGTAGAAAATAATTATAAGTAAAAATAGAATTATCGAATCTCCTCATAAATGTGGGAGAGTTGTGCGACCAATTCAGTGTCACAAACTGACTTATCTTCCTTGCTTTCAATTAAAATCTGCCATTTCAAAATACAAAAATGTCGGATTGTTATTGTGGATTTAAAAAAAAAAAAAAATAAATAATAATATTATTATTATTATTGTTGTTATTATTATTGTTATTATTATTATTATTATTGTTATTATTATTATTATTATTATTTTTTTTTTAATATTAATAATACTTTGTAAAAACTAAATCCAGTACATCTTTTACTGGATCATTTTTTTTCGTAATTTTTGGAATTTATACTAATTTCGACATAACACGTAACTATGTAATAATGTTTTCACCTGAAATGCGTTTGTTTCAAAAGCTACTATTCTGCACAAACACCAATTATTTTCTGTTTCAATTCTCAAATAAATTACCAATGAATCATAAAACTAGTCCAAAAGTGACTGCACTTTCTTTTCTGAAAGGTAAAAAATTATTTTACGTTTGGACACACATGCAATTAAAAGGGAGCATTTTTTTTTTTTCTGGGGGGAAAAAATATTTCTTAAAACTGCACTTCTGCAGTATGCGGACGGCGACCATTTCAAAAAACACGACAGATAAGTAACAAGCAAGAAATTTTTCCGAACGCAAAAATAAAAATGTATCAATACATAATTGTAAAAACATTTATTGAAAAGTCTGCCTAAGAAAATATCATTAATTTAATAAAACAATTTTGTAATGAAAGCAACATAGAATTTTTATAAAGTAAAATAGGTGTTTTTATTTATTTATTATTTTTTTTTATTCGAACAAATAATTTTGAAGTAACATTTTTCGAATTAAAGCAACATTGGAGGGGCAACAATCGAGAAGCGCCACCTGGCGACATTTTAGTGAAACGACGCACCAGAAAAGATGGTCATGGTCAACGTCCGCACACTGCAGAAGTACCCGTAACACTGTATTTAATTATTAAATTATAAATGTACTCGTTAAAAAAATCCTCGTAATAGTTGTCTAACGCCTAACCGTGGCCATTGTACTTTTTCGGCGATGTCAGCATCTTACGTAACAAAATAGTTTTTTTTTTTGTGCTAGTGCAGACTGCAGAGAGTGATCCGCGCTATTTTTTAAATCGTATTTCCAAGTTTAAAGTTTGTTTTTTTATTCAATTGTAAGCTTGAAGTATAGAATAGGTACCAAACACCCTCCCCTCCCCATGTTAAGAATGGCTTTTTAAATAATAACGTTATTATTTACGTCCGGGCGGATCACACTCTCTGCACTAGTACCTCTTTTTAATATACAAAAAAAGATATATATTTTTTTAACTTTTAATAAAATATGAACATAAAGTTTTCGTTGCACATTTATTGAGTTGAAATAAATACAAAATAACACAAATAGTTAAAAACAAACAAAATAGACATTTAAATTAAAAAAATAAAAATAAATAAAACCTGCATTATTGAAATTCATGTGAATGTCGAGAAAAGTATTTTTTCTTTCAAATTTTAAAATTTTCCGAATAAAGTCAAAACTTTTTTGTTTGTAATGAATGAAAGCCGTCAAAATAAAAATGTAAGTAATCAATTTATTTACAAATCACGCATTCAAAAATATCAGAATTCTGACTTTGTTACGAAAAAAAAAACTCTTTTAGATTTATCTGCCCCCCCCCGTTTATGCACTCTCCAAATGTCACAACTGAAAACCAAAAAAGTTGTACATTCACAGAGGTGCACAAGTGCCAACATTTTTTTAATTGTCTGCCTAGAAAACAAAATATGAAGCGTAGTATCAGAACAGATACTACACTTTGCTTCTAGCCAAAATAATATCTTTTCTGTGCTTGCTTAATTGTTATTCTTTGTTTTATTTTATTTTATTTATTTTCTTTTTTTTTTTTTGTCTAAATGAAGTTCGGGTCGGTTCGATTTTATGAGGACATCTTCCCAAGAATTTCCCTTCCTTTGGAAAAGGTTGTTTATTGCCGGTCACCTGAGGAGCCTCTGCTAGGGAATGCCGGCAGGATCTGTTTACAGTTATTTTTTGTACCCTTCCAGAGCGATCCAGTGGAGAGGTGGATCGCCGATCCACCTCTCGAAAGGGCGAGGCTGATCTCTCTTTCTCTCTCTCTCTCTCTCTCTCTCTCTCTCTCTGTCTTTCTCTCTCTCACACACGCACTCCCCAATTAATATACCTTGTGTCACATCTTGCTAGGGCGTGCAGACACATAAATAAGAACTTTTGTACGTATGTGACCGAAAAAAACAAAAAAAAAACAAAACAAAAAAAAAACAAACAAAAAAAACAATGAAAAATGCAACGATATTTATTGATTGATTAGTACGAAGTTGTTTTTATTTACTACGGGTTCCGGTTACGCATAATTATCCACGTAGATGTTTTATTGTTTGTTTTGTTTGTTAGCGTTGTTTTATTAATTATTTTATTAGGGTTCAAAGTTCTCCCCCCCCCTCTCTCTCTCTCTGTGCTAGAAGAGCATCGATTTTTTGTTCATTTGTTTGTTCTTTGCTACAATGGGGGCGCGGTTGAAAAAGGAGAACACGAGTCGTTATGTGTCGTGTTGAACACGACACATAACGACTCGGACATACATTAATAACTATAATTTGTTATGTACGTTTTTAGCGTCCCAAATCACATTAAAAAAAAAAAAAAAGGAAAAGGAGAACAAATGTGTCAATCTATATAAATTATTCAATCTGTTGCGTAAAAATGTGCATCTTTTTTCAGCGTCCCAACTTCGCTTTTCAAAAGACGCATCATTCTACTTCGATGCGTGGTTTTAAAAAATATATTATTTCCGCTTAAAAAAAAAAAAAAAAAGTAAGAAAGAAAAAAAAAAAGGGCGTCAATCTTTACGATTATTATATGTGCTATTTGAAAATTGCGTTATTTCCAGCATCCAAAATTCACTTGTCAAAAAACCGCGTCATTTCTACGATTCTTCTCTTTGCGCCCCAAACTTGCTTTTCAAAACCCGTGGCCGTCGGTCTATATGCTTATTCAATTTATAGTTTTAAAAATATATTATTTTCTGCGTCCTAAATTCTTTTTCTTTTTCTTTTTCTTTTTATTTATTTATTTATTTATTTATTTATTTATTTGAAGACGCGTCATTGTATACGGTTATTTGATTTGCAGTTTTTAAATTACATTATTTTCAATGCCTCGAGTTCGCTTTTGAAAAGATAAGTAATTTTATGATTATTTGGTTTGTAATTTAAAAATTACATTATGTTCAGTAACCCAACTTCTCTTTTCAAATGATTGATGCGCCTTTTAATGCGATTATTTAAATTCTAGTTTAAAAATAACGCCCCCCCCCACATACAACCATAAATCATATGTATAAATTTAAAACTTGATTATATATATATATATATATATATATATATATATATATATATATATATATATATCTTTCCGACTATTTTTCTGAGTAATATACATTTGCCTCTGATGAGTTGTTTGGTGGGCTTCCGTTATTCAACGAAACACGTGCAAAACGTACTTCATAAAAATATAGACAAAATATTATGAGTGTGAATTACATACATTTTCTGGTTTTGAAATGTTGACTAACGTATATATAATATATATATATATATATATATATAAATATATATAAACCGTGTCAATATATATATATATATAAATATATATATATATATATAAACCGTGTCAATATATATATATATATATATAAACTGTCAATATATATATATATATAAATATATATATAAATATATATAAACTGTGTCAATATATATATATATATATAAATATATATATATAAACTTTGTCTATATATATATATATATATATATATATAAAAATATATATATAAATATATATATAAACTGTGTCAATATATATATATATATAAATATATATATAAACTGTCAGTATATATATATATATATATATATATATATAAATATATATATAAATATATATATATAAACTGTCAATATATATATATAAATATATATAAACTGTGTCAATATATATATATAAATGTATATAAACTGCGTCAATATATATAAATATATATATATAAACTGTGTCAATATATATATATATATATATATATATATATATATATATATATATATATATATATAAACTGTGTCAATCGCTTTATTGCAGATTAGTAAAATATCAATATTTATTTAACTATACATCACAAAAAAAAATAAAAATTGTAAAATCAAATGACTGCTTTAAGGTTAGTTATTTCCCAACATTTTATTCAAATTCATGCGATATTCACAAATTTATGACATTTTATTCAAATTCATGCGATATTCACAAATTTATGACATTTTATTCAAATTCATGCGATATTCACAAATTTATGACATTTTATTCAAATTCATGCGATATTCACAAATTTATGACATTTTATTCTTCATCAAAGCATCTCCACTGTCCATCTGCTTTATTGCAGGTCTCGTAAAATGTTGTATTAGGGCAAAAATACAATGTCTAATCATGAAAATTTTACTTTTTATTATATTTTTCTGTTAAAGCACAATAAATTGCTAGGTGCTAAGCCTAAAATAAATTAATTATTTATCGCCATATCCACCATTTTTTAAAAATAACTTTAAACAACCTTTTGTCCATTGAAGAAGTCAATTGTTTGATCTGAAAAGGAGTTATTGTTCTAGCGACATCAACTACTTTCCTCCACAGGGCATCCTTTGAAGTAAATTGCTCTCCTCCCTCATAAACACCTCTTTTTAATATTGACCAGAGATGTTCAATGGGATTAAGATCCAGAGAACACGGTAGCCAGCTCATGAGGGTTTCTTCAAAGAAGCCCATAGATTCAAGCAAAGCAGAATGGGATGGTGCAATGTCATGCAGAAAAATCATCCAAAAGCGACATGACAATGGTAGGTCATCTAGCCACAGTGACAAATGTTTATCCAAAAAGGCTGTGTACGCATTGCTGGTAAGTTTTACACCCCCTGGAATTCGTAATGGTCTAACCAACTTAGCCCCAATGATTCCCGCCCAAAACATGATGTCTCCACCTCCTTGTCAGCAATGAATTTTGTAAGGAGTTGGAGTTCGGTTCAAGTTCCAAACTTCGGCCCATCCATCCCGACCATCAAGAGTAACACGGGTCTCATTTGTAAATAGGGCACGTTGGAAATCCATTTTCATGTAATTCTGTGCCCAAGTCATTTGTTTTAGCGTTTGTTGTTTGCTCAGTGGAGGCCTTGGAATAGTTTTGATGTTCTTTGCCATCTCATTCAACATATTAGATCGGGCCTGCCTGGACCTTTGAATGATTCCAGCTCTTTCAGTTGAATTCCCTACGAATTTTCCGAATATCACGATGTGAAAGGTCTCTCCTGGTGCCCTTTCTGGATTTGGTGTTGAGGTTGTTCACGAATGAAGCCAAAGTTCTTGGATCCCTTTCCAGCTCCATAGCTAAATCTTTGATGAACTATCCTTTCCTTTTCGATAACCGTTAATCGCCCCTTTTTGGCATTTTAAAAGATCTGCAATAAAGCGATGGACAGTATAAATTACTTGAAAATAAATAAAATGTCATAACTTTGTGAATATCGCATGGATTTGAATAAAATTTTGGGAATTAACTAACCTCAAAACAGTCATTTGATGATACAATTTTCATTTTTTTTGTGATGTATATTTAATGAAATATTGATATTTTACTAATCTGTAATGAAGCAATTGACACAGTTTATAAAATGATTGTATTGTTGTTGTTTTTTAGATGTAAATCTACTGAAACTCTGGTGTTTATCAAGAAGTGCTCAATAACATGCGGAGTGTAACTATAGTACATTTATTCATACAAACATTACTGTCTACATATGTGCATACATGTTTCTGCCTCAACTGGCCTGAAGACGCAGCTTCTTCAAAAGGAGTTGTAGCAGAAACATGTATGCACATATGCAGCCAATAGCATTTGTATACTCTTGTATATAATAAAAGAGGCCCAGTTTTTCCTCTCTGGACCCAAATACAACAACATAATATATTCATAAACGACCTCCCTAATAATATTGTGTTCGAGATGGGTATATTTGCTGATGATACAACGCTCTATAATATGCATGAGGGAAGAACAGATGTACATAAATCTAAGACAATGGCAGAATTGTTAGAAAATGACCTCCAGACTATAGTGGAATGGGGCTGCAAATGGATGGTAACATTTAATGCTAGTAAAACTAAACTGTTCTCCTTTAATTACAAGACACCTCTCCAACCCCCTACTTCCATGACAAATAGCACCCTACCTGAGAATTCTACCTTCAAACTCCTTGGCCTAACATTTGTGGGCAATATGAACTGGAACAAATATATAGAGGACATTGCAAAGGCTGCTGAAAAGAAGGTGGGTTCCCTCTACCAAGCTAGAAGACTACTCATGTCTGAGAGTATCCTGTACCTTTACAAGGCCACCATTCACCCATGCATGGAGTGTTGTTGCCACATCTGGGCTGGTACATCTACCACTAGTCTCTCCCTCTTAGATAGAGTCCAAAAAAGAGTTGTCAATCTTATCGGTCCCACTTTATCAACTAAGCTCCAGCCTCTGTCCCATCGCCGCAATATTGCATCACTGTGCATGTTTTACAAATATTTTAATGGAATGTGTTCTGATGAACTCGTTTCACTTGTACCCCCTCAACGTACATATCCCCGATAAACCCGCTTAGCAATAAGATCTCACTCCTTCACTGTTGATGTCCCTAAATGCAAGAAAGCTTTTTATTCTAACAATTTCTTCCCTTGAATAGCTAGACTTTGGAATTCCCTTCCTGGCTTCCCTGGCTGTACTGATATGCAGAAGTTTAAATATAACAAACAAATATCTTGTTAATCTCTTCTCGATATGGCCCCAAATAGTAGCCCCTTACGTTCAATTGGTGATATGCTTTGTAAGGAGTGAACATGAATAAAAAAAAAAAAAAAAAATAGATGGCACATAGAAATTTATTATGTTTACACTATTAGTCATTACCTTATTTAACTATAGAACGATATTTCATAATATCATTTCATAATATTAAAACATTACATTTATTCCTAGAAGCGCCATCTTCATCATCGCCGTAACCTACAGAGGTAGTAGCTCACCCCCCCCTCCTTAAGTCCTCTTACTACTCCATTCTACACCACAGGCATTTATACTTTTTCCGACTTTCCTGGTTCTAAGCCGTCATTATCTGACTTGTAATTTCATACACATCGCCTACTCTTAACGCTTTACCACTAGTCAAATAATTATTTCTCCCTCCTACCATTTCTCACAATCTCATTGATTGACATGTACATATTCGGACATTCTGGATTGACCAAAACATCATTCAAAAAGGAACGCTTCAAAGATTAACACAAACATGGCTTCTCTGAGTAGAATCAAATACCTCAATTACAAACGTCATCTCGAAAAAAAAAAAAAAATTGATATGCACTATATTTTACTTATTACCAGTACTATTTTCGTACCTGGAGCGCCATCTTCATCATCGTCGTAACCTACAGAGATAGTAGCTCAAATCCCCCCCCTCTTCCATAAGTCCTCTTACTACTCCATTCTAACATGATTCGATATCCTTATCACTAGGAAACAAATTACTTGGTTTATTGCTTATTTGTCATGTTATTTTACCAAACGAAATTGGAGTTTTATATTTTCATTGCTGTTTACATTTATTCCATTTACGGTGACAAATAATTATTAATTATATTTTATTTTAATAATAAAGATAACGAGACTAATTTGTTTTTACTAAACACTTATTAGGGATGCTTTAGAAAAAACATTTTGTCTTATTTTGTTTTCACGTTACCAATTCGATTTTTTAGTTTTCATGTTTGTTTACATTATAAATGCTTCACAAACTATAAATGGCTAACATTAAATCATGCTATTATTTCACATGTTAAGATGTGGTTAACAATTAATTTAAATATGCGACAATATTTCGTTTTTTTTTTTTTTTTTACAAGGAAGTCACCACTTATCAAGGCCAGGAAGCCACTTGAGGATAAGGGTTATTGCGTGTACAGTAATCAATGGGACAATATCGTAGTAATCGTTAGTAATAGAGACCTGATAAAGTGTCCTACTTAAGGGGGCGGTTCATCAGGAATTTGTTTATGTTGGACTTGAAGACATCCAAGTTGTAGTCAGGTGGGAAACAGGCAAACAGAAGAGAGTTCCACAGGGGTGCACTTCTTAGAAAGAAGCTTTGTTCGTTCCATTTGGTTTTCGAGTTTCTGATTCAATTCATATGTTTGCATGTTTGTTTATATACACAAACTATAAATGGATAAAATTACATCACGCTATTATTACACATGTGAGAATGTGATGAAATTTTATTTTCAAGCACATTTGTATTTCAGTGCCTCATAGATCGGAGATTTCCAAAAGTGCAAAAAATTGACCCACCATTTGAATGGTGTTATACCAAATTGATTTTCTCTAGAAAAAGGTTTGCACCTCGTTTCGGCTAACAGTCCGCAATCATAAAATGGATATACACAATTTGTAGACATTTTTATTTAAATGATTATTTTACAAAAGATAAAAGTACAAGCAATAAGTATGAAATTTAAATTTTTGTATATATATTTTTTCAATGAACTAAAAATAATTTGTTTACAAATAAATCCCTTTTTAATGACATTTTTGAAAGATATTTTTTCAATGAACTAAAAAAATGTTTTTTAAATAAATCCTTTTTTAATGACTTTTTTAAAGATATTTTTTCAATAAACTAAAAAAATGTTTTTTAAATAAATCCTTTTTTTAATGACATTTTTAAAGATATTTTTGTAATAAACAAAAAAAAATTTTTTTACAAATAAATCCTTTTTAATGACTTTTTAAAAATATTTTTTCAATGAACTCAAAAATCTTTTTACAAATAAATCTTTTTCTAATTACCTTTTTGAAAGATATTTTTTTCAGTGAACAAAAAAAAATTGTTTTACAAATAAATCCTTTTTAATGACTTTTTAAAAAAATATTTTTTCAATGAATGAAAAAAATTGTTTTACAAATAAATCCTTTTTTAATGACTTTTTAAAAAAATATTTTTTTCAATGAACAAAAAAATTGTTTTACAAATAAATCCATTTTTCAATTACCTTTTTTTAAAGATATCTTTTTCAATGAACAAAAAAATTGTTTTACAAATAAATCCTTTTTAATGAATTTTAAAAAATTATTTTTTCCATGAACTAAAAAAATTGTTTTACAAATAAATCCTTTTTTCAATTACTTTTTTAAAGATATTTTTTTTCAATGAACAAAAAAAAATTGTTTTACAAATAAATCCTTTTTTAATGACTTTTTTAAAGATATTTTTTTCAATGAATAAAAAAAATTATTTTACAAATAAATCCTTTTTTCAATTACTTTTTTTTAAAGATACTTTTTTCACTGAACAAAAGAATTATTTTACGAATAAATCCTTTTTTTCAATTTTATTTAAAAAAAATATTTTTTCAATGAACTAAAAACGATATATTTCGGAAACAAACAAAAAAAAATTTAATTATTAATATATTATATTAACTTGTTAAAAAATTTAGTTTTAAAATTTCTTAGAAAATCTTTTTCTTAGAGATGTCATTTTTCCTATACAGCGGTTGGGTAGTGTGCTTGTTCTTTTCTATGGGGCATTGAAATACAAATCTGCCTTAATTTCACTTAACCACATTATTTAACAAATAAAAAAACGGGGTAAATATGAGAATTCTTCCCAACTTTGACCAATCCTTTAAAATTACGACTTAAATTGGTTTTCCGGTGTGCTGAAAACAAAAATCATGTTTAAAATTCCGACAAACAAGTAGTTTGACATATATGAAGATATGTTAGTTTCAAAAAAGGTTTTCAGGGGTGCTGAAAACGAAAATAACGTTTAAAATTTCGGCAAATGAGTAGTTTCAAAAATATAAAATACTGTTAGCTTCAAAAAAGTAGGGGATCACTTGAATATAATAATTAAATGTAAAATGACCACCCATTTATTTATGGCCACCTTTTGTTGGGGGTGGGAGGTCAGTGTACAATGGACACAATTTAACATAAACTGAGCACCGACCTTTTTTTTTTTGGTGGGGGGGGGACTACCAGGCATTATTAATCGATTTGACGTGCACCAACCACAAACAAAAGCCTGGGTGCTCATTTTACGTTAAGTTGTGTTCAAACAACAAAAACAACAACAACTGTATTTTAAATTTTTACGTGGGGGGAGGGGGATGCATGCTACCATCGGGCAACACTGGTTAACGGGTCCTGCTAGTATATATAATATATATATGTTGGAGACGCATCCCTACTACCGGGAATAATGAACTATTCTATGATGTCACTTCTGATTAACGAGAACCGATTCACCAGAGGAATGAGAGACAGACATGCAGAGAGTATGGTCGTTCACAACTAGTCCTTCCATGAGCAAAGATATTGCTCAATTATCCTTTTTATGTATTTTTGTTAATACATATTCAATTGTTACTGTGTCTTATTCGTTAATTAATACCATAACTAGGGTTGGATCAAATACTGACTTTTAACAATTGAAATACAAATACAAATACTTTCGTTTAGGTTACCAGAAATACAAATACAAATACTTTTATTCCTAAGCCAAAAAATACAAATACTTTTATTCCTCAACCTCAAAATACAAATAAAAATACAATTATTGATTTAAACAAAAACAAATATAAGTACTTTTTTTTTTTCAAAGTAATAAAGAAATCTGAAAATATGCAAAAAAAAAAAGAAAAAGAAAAGAAATATTTCCTTCCAAATTTGACATCTACATTACATTCTATATCATATCCTTATTGCATTTTATTATCATTAGAGCTCTGAAAGTTTCCTTCTCTCTCTCTCTCTCTCTCTCTCTCTCTCTCTCTCTCTCTCTCTCTCTCTCTCTCTCTCTCTCAAATATAAATACAAATACAAAATACTATTTTCCTGGATGCCATATACAAATACGAATTACTTTTTCTTGTGATGTTAAAATACAAATACAAATACATTAAAATTGTATTTAAATACAATTGAAATACAAATACAATTGTATTTGATCCAACCCTAACCACAACAATATATATATATATATATATATATATATATATATATATATATATATATATATATATATATATATACAGGGTGTCCCAAAAGAAGCTGATGGTTAAAAAAATGCATAACTTTTTTAATTTGTTATATTTTTCTTTTATTTTTTCAGATCATCTAGAGTAACCCTTCCAAGGTCATCATGAGTCGTTACACTACCGAGGAGCGTATATTTATTGTAGAGTCTATATTTATAAAGTCTATATTTTACTGTTTATTTCTTTAAGCATGGAGTATTGCTGTCACATCTGGCCAGGAGCTGCTAGGAATACCTTATCCTGCCTTGGCAGAGTTCAGAATAGACTTTGTTGCCTAGTAGAGAATGCCCTTTTCTCTTCCTGCAACCTCTTTCTCACAGAAGAGATGTTGCGAGCCCCTCTTTGTTTTATCGTTATTTTCTTGGCAAGTGTTCGTCTTAATGTTCAATAATTGAACATTTCAACATACTTTAAAAAAATAAACAGTAAGATGGTCAGCGTCTTGAAATTTGAAATATAGTCTTATTTGTATATGCTCTGTACTTACATCAAGCTTCATAAATTAAAGGATTTGTATAGATAAAAGATGAAATATAATTGAATAAGCATATTTTCTTATATATATATATATATTCCAAGGATGAAATACTGTTGCCATATCTGGGCAGGAGCTGCCAAAAACAGCCTATCATGCCTTGACAGAGTACAAAATAGACTTCGTGGTTTAGTGGGGGATGCCCTTTTCTCTACCCTGCAACCCCTCTCCCACAGAAGAGACGTTGCGAGCCTATCCTTGTTTTATCGTTATTTTCATGGCAGGTGCTCGTCTGAACTCCAATCCCTGGTCCCGCCTCGCCAAACTTTCACAAAAAACACCCGTCTAGCTGAATCCACTGTGAAAAATTTCCCCCACTCTATATCTGTGCCTAAATCAAAACGCGGATTTCATGAGCAAAGCTTCTTTCTTAGAACTGCACGCATGTGGAACTCTGTTCCGTCTGCCTGCTTCCCTCCGGACTACAACTTGGATGTCTTCAAGTCTAATGTTAACAAATTCCTAATGAACCGCCCCCCCTAATTAAACACTTCATAAAATCTTTGACATGAGTGGATAATTTTTGGGGTAAATATTTACATTTAGGTCCACCTCCATGATTTTCTTTTTCAAATGACGACTTTTATTGATAAATAAATTTACTTCTCTGCAACTTTTATTGATAAATAACTCTATTTCTTTGCAACGGGCACTGAACCCCTCCTTTTTTTTAATAGTATTTTTGGGTGGATATGCTGACAACAAATACCAGTTAAATTTTGCAAATATTTTTTCACCCCTCCTCCAAAAATGGTGTTTATTCCGGAAGCTGTTCTTAAGATGAGGAGGTTGGGGGTGATTATAAGGTGGACCTAATCTAAAAAAAAAAAAATACCAAGTTTTTTAAATGATTAAAATAATTTCTCACTTTTACAAACATTTGCATGCGCACATAAACAACTATTTTTTTTATTAACTTTTTTTTACTTTTTTATTTAAAAATTAGTAAATTTCAATGAATAGAATAATAAATCATTTATCATTAGTATGTGTCTTTGGTTTTGTGTTGAATGAAACTTTTTTTTTATTTCAACAATAATGAACCAATTTAAATCTTCCGGCATGTGTTTAAGGGTTACAAAATTATCAATAAATCGTTTAGTTACTAATCCAACGTCAGTAAATAAAAAATATTACGTGTGCATGCATTAGCCTTGACTAGGGGAGGGGGCTAAGGTAGCGACCATTAAATAATTATGCTGGTCGCCATGGAACTCAACGCCCAAGGAGTACCTAAAGTGGCACTTATGCACTTATGTTATTGTGCTATTTTTTAAAATAGTATTTTCACATTAAATTCAAATTTTACAATATGTTTTTCTTTTATTAATTTCTTAGGTGAAAGTACAGATAACCCAGTCGGTTTCTAATGTGTGGAAAATCTAGCTCCTGAAAAAAATAAAAGGGTACTCTGGATAGTAACAAAAAATTAAAATTGCCTCAGTCTCGAAAGATTTCTTCTCTACTGAACGAGGAAAAAAAAAATGGTGAAGTGTAGTTCACCTTCTGTTTCTCTCCCCCTCTCTCTTCCTCTCTTAATATCTCTCTCTATTCATCTCTCCCTTTCCCTTGCTCAATCTATCTTTCTCTCTATGTCACCCTCTCCATCTCTTTTTAGAGCCCCTTTCTATCTCTAACTCCCTCTATCTCTCTCTCCTTTCCTCTGTCTCGCCCCTCTCTGTTTCTAACTCTCTCCCTCTCTCTCTGTCTATCTATCAATCCCTTTATATCTATCTCCTTCTCTTTCTCTATTTTCCTCTCACTTTCTCTTTTCTATCTATATATCTTCCTCTCTATCTGTCCATCTCTAATCCCTCATCCTATTTTAGTCTCCTAAATTAATTACAGTGAATAAGGCATTGTCAAAACATGGATAAATCCTATTTTAGTCACCTAATTTACTAACTGTGAGAATAGAAGTTATTTGGAAATTACTGCTACCTTGAACAGCACCAGAAGTAACTGGTAAAACCTTTCTAATTAAATTGATTTTGGCAGCCATTCGGTAACAAAATGACATAGCCTTAGCCCTTGCTGCATAAGGAATACCTGCAACCTTGCTGCCAAGTAGAAGAATTATTTATTCTACTTTGAGACATTCAATTTTTCAAAAATCTCATGTTCGACATCTCCAAAACATCCAATATGGGGAAAAATATTGCAAAAATGCAAACTTATTGTTTAGGATGAATGCACAATGGTACGCAAAAAATCACTTGAGGCTCTTGGTCGATCCTTGCAAGATTTGTGTGGCAATATCAGACCATTTCGGAATGCAGTAATATTGCTTGCAGGAGATTTCAGACAAATGTTACCTGCTATTCTTCAATCAACACCAGCAGATGAAATAAATGCTTGCCTCAATTACTCAATTTTTTTGTACCATGTGAAGACATTAAATTTAACTCAAAATATGCATGTCCAGTTGCAGACTGTTCGATCCGCACATAAATTTTTGCATCACTTGTGGGAAATTGGGTATGGAAAAGTGCCAGCTGATCAGAGATAAGGGCAAAATTCTTGACTTTTAACAAATGTAAGAATAGTTAGTTTAAAAGGTTTTTGTAGATATTCAAATTCTAAGAATTCCACTTGACTGAGTGAATGAGCTATTCTTGCAGGTCAATACAAAGACGTCCACGCTATTATTCAATGTAAAATTCCAAGTGAGGTAGTCAAATACAAATCCATCGACACTGTTGTGAAAGCAGATAAAGTGGTTAATTATCCAACAGCTATATTTGCCAGGGATGCAAGCACGTGTATTGCAACTGAAATTTGGCATACTAATTATCATGTTGCGGAATATAAACCAATCCAAGCTTTGCAATGGCACATGGCTTGCAGTAAAAAAAAATAACAAACAATATCATAGGAACAACAATCATAACAGAATTTTTTACAATGAATATATCTTCATTCCATGCATTTCTATGATTCCACCGGATATATCATTACACTTTAGGAAATTGCACTTTCCAATTTTATTGTCGTTTGCAATAACCATCAACAAAGCACAGGGAACAATCTTTAAAATTGTGTGGCTTACAGTTACACACTGACTGTTTTTTCACATGGACAATTTATGTTACGTATTCAAGAGTCACCAAACCAGAAAATCTCTACATCAACTAAGAAAATGGAACAACAAAAACTGTTTACCCATACGAAATGGAAAATTAAACCTATAAGAAACATGCTTTTTCTCATTTTGGAACTTTTTCCATTGCACCAATTTGAGCCACAGCAACCCGTGGCAGGGTACACCTGGTATATATATATATATATATTAGACCATAGCGATAGATTTTTTTTTACTAAAAACACACTAGCAGTTTTTTGAGTATTTGCTGAACTCCCGCCGGCACTTGTGGAAAAGGCATGCTCCCAGTTCTTGACCCATATCCAGGCGGTGATTGAGGCTGAAGGTGGTTACATTGTATAGATATCAGCTCTACTACATAATCAAGTTACCTGAACTGATTTTTTCAATAAAAGTTTTAAAAATAAATCTTTAGTGTTGTTTTCTTTAGGGTGACAAATTTTTCATTCCACCCTGCGGGGTATTTGAACCTGTAGTACACTTTCGATCTGGTTTTTAACCTTCATCTATTTATACTGTACAAAAAAGTCTGGAAACTTATTGAAGGCATCTCGTATTCCTGGTTGGGTGGTAAAGAGATTATATACATTATATATACATTAATTGAATAGTTATATACATTATATATACATTAATTGAATAGTTATATACATTATATATACATTAATTGAATAGTTATATACATTATATATACATTAATTGAATAGTTATATACATTATATATACATTAATTGAATAGTTATATACATTATATATACATTAATTGAATAGTTATATACATTATATATACATTAATTGAATAGTTATATACATTATATATACATTAATTGAATAGTTATATACATTATATATACATTAATTGAATAGTTATATACATTATATATACATTAATTGAATAGTTATATACATTATATATACATTAATTGAATAGTTATATACATTATATATACATTAATTGAGTAGTTATATACATTATATATACATTAATTGAATAGTTATATACATTATATATACATTAATTGAATAGTTATATACATTATATATACATTAATTGAATAGTTATATACATTATATATACATTAATTGAATAGTTATATACATTATATATATATTAATTGAATAGTTATATACATTATATATACATTAATTGAATGATTATTGCCAAAATAAATGGATTCAGAAACAATGGGTGCGATTGGAGAAAAATATTTAAAGGAATCATCGTTACAATGGGAAAAAAAGCGAGTTGGGGTCTTTTTCTATCTTTTGTATACTTTGCCATTTAGGCAGCTATGTGTTGGGTAACATTACAGTGCAACATCTAGTCTGTTGCATCTACCACTCATCTCTCCCTCTTAGATAGGGCCCCCAGAAAACCTCAACTTTAATGTCCCATACTATTGCATAATCTCCAAACTTTGTCTCATCGTTGCAATGCTGCATCCCTGTGTAGTGTTTACAAGTACTTTAATGGAATATCCTCTGATGAACTCGTAGCACTTGTGCCCCCATGACATACTTATCTCCGACTAATCTTTCAAGCAGCAAAATCCCACCCTTTCACTGTTGAGCTCCTTAGATGCCGGAAAGCCTTCTACTCTAATAGCTTCTTCACTCAGACTGGTAGACTTTGGAATTCCTTCCCTGTTTCCTGCTTCCCTGACTGTACTAACCTGCAAAATTTTAAATGTAAATGTGGACAGACATCTTGCTGCTCAACTCTCCACAGTCACTGTTAGACGCAATCCCAAATAATAACCCCTTATATTTCAAGTGGCAATATGCCTTATTTTTTTTGGGGGGGGAGAGAGGGGGATAAAGCTATTAAAATAATTTATGTGACCAATAGTCATGATTGCTTTTCCTTCAATCATGAAGCTCAAAAAGAAATTAAAAATTTTTTTTTATTTTCTTATTGCTGAAAGGCGTGTAATATTTTCTACTTTAAAGCATTTGTTTGTTTTTTTTACATTAAATAAAAAGATTCACCATCTTCATTTTCTATATAAAAATGAAAATGTGTGTGTGTGTGAGGAGACTTCTCAACCTATGTACTCAACAAATTTTTTTTTTATCTGCAGACTTGAAATTTGGTGTATAGGGTATTTAGACATGTGGAAAACTTTTTAATCAGTTTTCATCCGGAAAAAGAAGTTGCTAAGGGGTTAAAATTAAAAAATTGATACTTTTAAAGATTGTGTCAAGCTAGCCTAATGGTTATCGTAATTGAGTCACTGTCTTTAGGTTTTTGTTTTGATCTCAGCTCGAGTATATTTTTTTTTACTTACAAGAATTGAACTGTTCAGGAAAAAACTAATACTCACATGCACATGTCTCAATTTCTTTCCATTTTTCTTTACTTTATTTTTTTTTTTAAGGAATTTAATGTTACTTTTAATACCGAGCAACGCCGGGTACATCTTCTTAAATAATAAAGCAGCCAAAATAGTTTGGATAAAACAAAAAAAAATGTTGATAAAACAAAAAAAGAAAAGAAAACCCTGAAAACACATTTAAAAATAATTTCATCCAAACTAACAATTTTCTTATTTTTGATAAATTTAAAAGAATAAAAAGGTTGGTTAACTTTGAAACGTGACCTTTCATTGACCACAATATGACTTTGAAATGACCTTTAAGGTCAATATTTTTTTTTCTGGGATCCACCATAGCAGTAATCTGTGGTCTCTGATTGATTTAACATGAATACCAGCTATTCACATTCCATGCAAGTAGCACATTTTAAAAAAATATATATATTTTTATTTTATTTATTTTATTTTTTATTTTTATTTTTTATTATATTTTTTTTTAGGTATTTTTTGCTGGTCAGAACTAGTACAGCTTTTGAACCAGATGCAACCGACTTTTAATTGAGCTTTTTTGATAGTTTACCCAAACAGCTGCAAAATACCGAAGCGCTTATCTAATAAGATGGCGAGAAAAGCAAATGAAAAAGTTGAGTTGCAAATTGATTAATTCATAGGTTGATGATTGTCAAGAATTTCTTACAGAGAAAAAGAAAGGAGTGAAAAAAAAAAAAATCCATAACTGTTACTAAAGGCAACAAAAGTAGGTTAAGTTAGGGTAAAAAAAACAAACAAACAAACAAAAAAAAAATAAAATAAACAAAAAAAAAAAAACGGTTCGGTTTTTTATAATTCAAAAGTTGAACCAGTACAGAAAAAAAAAAAATTAACTTTCTTATGAAAAAAAAAAAAAAAATTGATAAAAGTTGCTTTACTGATTTTCTTCATAAGAAAATAAATAAATTTGATCAATGTCAAGATTCTTTCCAACTCAAAAAAAACATTCACAATGATGGCTTTTATTGGTTTTCTGGGGTGCTGAAAACGAATAAAACATTTAAAAGTGGCGCAGAAAAATAGTTTTCATGATATGAAGAAACTACTTTTTCAAAAAGTGGGGATCACTTTTCTATATAAATTTAACATGAAATGAGCACCCACTTTCTGGCCACCTAATAATTTTCTTTTTGGTTTTTTAGGTTGAAAGTTTTTTTGTTTTTTTTTTACTGTAAATTGTTACTTACTTTCCTGCTTAACAATCACCTTTAAAATGACAACTTGTAAATGCTTTCGGTTATGCTGAAAACGAATATTGCATTTAAATTTGCTGCAAACAAGTATTTTTCCAGATATTAAGCTATGTGATTCCTCATGTTATTAGTGGTGGCCATTTCTGTATGTGAATCAAAAATATGTGCATGCTTGCATGTACAGTAATGGCCACCAGTGATAACATAAGGAATTATATTGTTTAATATCCAGAATTCTTTACTTGTATAAAAGCTAGGTACGTCCAAGGATGGAGTACTGTTGCCACATCTGGGCAGGAGCTGCTAAAAGCACCTTATCCTACCTTGACAGAATTCAAAATATACTTTGCAGCCTAATGGGAGATGCCCTTTTCTCTTCCCTGCAACCTCTTTCTCACAGAAGAGATGTTGTGAGCCTGCCTGCCTTTGCTTTATCATTATTTTCATGACAAGTGCCCGACTGAGCTCCAATCTATGACCCCTCCCTTGCTAAATATTCATGAAAAACACTCGTCTAGCTGAAACCATTATCAATAATTTCCCCCCACTCTTTATCTGTGTCTAAACCTAAACATAGATTCCATGAACAAAGCTTCTTTCGTAGAACTGCACGCCTGTGGAATTGTCTCCTGTTTTCCTGCTTTCCAGCTGACTAAAACATGGTCATCTTCAAGTCCAATGTAAACAAATTCTTGATGAGCTATCCCCTTAAGTAATCCAATTTACCAAATTTCCACTACTAACGAATACTATATTGTCCAATTGACTACCTTCCACTCATTAACCCTTATCCTTGAGTGACCTCCAGGCCTTGATAAGTGGTGACTCGTTTGTAAAAAAAGTCAATAAATATTCGGAAAACTACTTGTTTTTGGCAAATTTAAAACAAAAGAAAATACCACTAGGTGGCCAGAAAGTGGGTGCTCATTTTAGGTTAAATTTATAATGAAAAGTGATCCCCACTTTTTGAAAACGTAATTTCTTCAGATCATGAAAACTATTTCTCTGTTCCACTCTTAAATGTTATATTCGTTTTCAGCACCCCCTCCTCCGAAAACCTTTAAAAGTCATCATTGAAAAATGTTTTTGGAGTTGGAAAGAATTTTGGCACTGACCATTAATTTTTATAAAATAACATACGGTGATTTTTTTTTTTAATTTGCTTTAAATTTTTTTTTTTTAGTGGGTAATTGTTACGGCTTTACCTTATCATGGTCTACGAAAATATTTCTCTGTTTCTTTTTCTTCCTTACTTTCCCTCTCTACTCTGCTCTAACCGACTCTGTTGACTTGTTCCACAAATCCCAAAACTCCATCAGGAAAAGTCTCAAGAAAGTATACAAGATTAAACTCAGAATTCTCGGACGTACCTGATTCCAACGTAGATCCTCACTACCAGGTTCCCTTCTCCAACATCAGGGGTCTACGTTTCAACTTTCCAGAGGTCGAAATCCAATTACAGGAAACCAAACCAAATCAAGCCAAACCAAACCAAACCAAACCAAACCAAACCTATTGTTTCTATGCAAAACTGGCATTGGACTGACACTTTCCATAGATGAGTTCGTGATTAAAGGATACTCTAACTTAACATAAAAATCTGACCCTCAATATCGCCATGGGCATGGAATATCTGCATACATCAAAGATGGCTTTCCATATGGTAGGGACATCTCCAGAGAAGATCCTATATGTGCTTCCAGATTGCACTTGCTTACACTACTGTATTTATATTTGCTTTCTATCATTCCCACGACAGTGGAGTTACTATCTTTAAGGGCATAGTTGAGAAAATTGATCACATCCTGTCTGTTCATCCCTCGGCTAACATTCACATCTGTGGAGACTTCAATGTTCACTATGTGAAATGGCTAACTCACTCAAACAAGACAGATGATGAGGAGAGGTTATGTCACGATTTCTCCATTGCTTTGACCTAACTCAAATTGTTCACGAACCCACCCATGTGCCCAACACTGATGGTCAGTATGCAAGTCTCCTAGATCTTTTTTTCACAACTTACCCTGAACTATATTCATTCTCCATTCTGTCTACACTAGAATTTTCTGACCACTCGGTTTTATCAGTCAAGATAAAAACAAAATATAATAAATCCTCAGATGTACGTCTCCATCGTACAGTATATTGATACTCTATGGCTAACTGGAATAACTTCCATGTATTTATATCTGATATACCTCTATGTTCCATGTTTAAAAAAAAATGTGTCATCTATAGTATCAGACCTGACAGAATGCATAATTGTAGGTATAGACCGATTCATACCCTCCAAACAATTCCAGCAAAAACCTAACAGCCAGCTGTGATTCGCTCGGGAATGTACTACTGTCATTATGCACAGAAATATCTTTTTCCATTGCTTCCAATTTAATAGACGCACTGAGACTAAAGCCACCTTCCGGACTGCCAGTAACCGCTGTAAAAGAATAATAAAGAACACAAGAGCGTTGTATGGTCAATCTGTCAAGTCCAAAGTAATTGAGCAGTGGCTTGGTTCCCACCAGTTTTGGTGAATAACAAACAGGGTCTTCAATGGTGAATAACAAACAGGGTTCGGAACAGAAGCGTGTACTCTATCCCAACCATCATCAATGGACCTGAGGTAATCTCATCAGCATCGAACAAAGCTAAATTCTTTGCTAAGAACTTTGCAGCTAATTCTACCCTATGCAATCAGAACCCTCCATAGTTCCTCCTGTATCCGAAAACACGCTATGCAACATACAAATATCTGTGCATGATGTTGCCAAACTAATCAAAAACCTTGATTCATTAAAGCAACTGGCCCTGATGTCATTCCAATTATAGTGCTGAAAAAGCTTCACCCAAAGGCTTTGTTTCAAGGCCAATTGTTCTTGACATATCAAAGGCCTTTAATAGGGTATGGCATAAAGATCTATTCCACAAAATGTCCAGTTATGGTATATCTGGAAATGTTTTTTCAATTATTAAATCATTTCTATCTGATAGGTTTATAAGAGTAGTGGTTGATGGGCAGAAATTAGAAGCTCACAATATTAATGTTAGCGTCCCTCTATTCTTGGGCTCTATTCTCTTCCTGATCTACATTAATGATCTCCCAAATCACATCCTAAGATCAATCATAGACATTTACACTGACGACACTACCATCTATGGCAAGACTTCAAAGGCCATAAACGACCAAGTTCTCTCTGAATCACTCGTGGTGCAATGGGAAAAAGAGTAGCTAGTTCATTTTAATGTATCTAAAACCAAGCTTCTATCTTTACATTATCAATACTCTGATCCCCGTCTGGCATCAATTGAAATGAATGACTCTTGTCTTGAGGCTCCATGTTTTGACAAGCTTCTGGGTCTAATCTTTACTCCTGATCTGAGATGGAACACACACATCAAATCCATTGCCAAGGTGGCTGGAAAAATTGTTGGATCATTTTATTGATCCAGTAGATATCTCACTGCCAATGTAATTCTCTACCTATATAAGAGCCAAGTATGTCTAGAATGGAGTACTGTTGTCACATCTGGGCAGAAGCTGTTAGAAGCACTTTATCCTGCCTTGACAGAGTTCAAAATAGACTTCGTAGCCTGGTAGGAGATGCCTTTTTCTCTTCCCTACAACCTCTTTTCCACTGAAGAGATGTTGCGAGCCTGTCTCTGCTCTATCATTATTTTCATGGCAAGTGCTCGTCTGAGATCCAATCTATGGTTCCCTGCTTCCCAAACTTTCATGAAAAAACACTCGTCTAGCTGTAACCACTATCAGTAATTTCCTCCACTCTTTATCTATGTTTAAACCTAAACGTGGATTCCATGAACAAAGTTTCTTTCATAAAACTGCATGCTTGTGAAACTCTGTTTCGTTTGTGTGCATTCCAACTGACTACTATATGGTAGTCTTCAAGTCTAATCTAACATAAACAAGTCCTTGATGAGCCGTCCCCCTTAAGTAATACAATTTACCAAATTTCCACTATTAAAGATTACTATGATAATGTCCCATTGACTACAGTAGACTCATTAACCCTTGTCCTCCGGTCTTGATAGGTGGTGACTCCTTTGTAAAAAATATTATTATTATTATTATTATTATCATTGGCTCACAAGGAGCTTTCACATAGGTTATCAACGATCTCTCCTTGAAAACAACCTTTGGCGTTCCCTGGAAGCTGAGTGACAAGTCTCCCCAGATTTCCAGTACTCTCCACCTTTTTCAATAACATTTGCAAATAAATTTGTGTTATTGCAACAGCTGCTTACCATTAATTTCTTGCTGGCAGCAGCCATTGGTCTCCACTAGAATTTGAGTGACAATAAGCCTTCCCAAGGCCCCAGTTCTCTTGGCACTTGTCCAGCGGAGGTCTGGTAAGCGCTCTCTTCTTGGTCTTTTCATCCTCCTTGACCCTTCCCGACTATTTGGCATCACTCTTTTGGGTGGGCGATGATTGGATAATGGGAAGAGATGGGTGAGGAGATAGAGAACTTGTAGATATGCAGCTTCAATGTTCTTGGTTCCATGTAACGCTACTTCATGTTTTGCCTCTGCAGCAGTTTGTCTGGCGCATGCATGGTGTTCATGTGTATTAATCTCTGCATTCAAGGGTTTGCCTTAATATTTCAGCTGTTTTCATTATTGTTATCCGTTGTATCTTTGCAGCCATTCCTCTGATTCCAATTTCTCCCATTCTTTTTTCAAAGTTTTTCAGAATAGTTCCTAATCATTTTTATTATTATTATTATTGGCTCTCAAGGAGCTTTCACACAGGTCATAAAGGATTTATCTTTGAGAACAATTTGTGATGTTCCCTGGAAGCTGAGTGACAACAAGTTTCCCCAGATTTCCAGTACTCTCCACCTCTTTCAATAACTTTTGCAAATGAATTTGCATTATCGCAAAAGCTGCTTACCATTGATTTCTCACTAGCAGCGGCCATTGGTTTCCACTGGAGTTTCAGTGGCAATAAGCCTCCCCAAAGTACCAGTTCTCTTGGCATTTGTCATTTGTCCATTGTCCAGCAGAGGTCTGGTCAGCTCTTTCTTCTCAATCTTTCAATCTTCCTTGAGCCTTCTCGACTATTTGGCATCATTCTTTGGGTGGGGGAGGGGTGATTGAGTAATGGGAATGGGGATGGCGAACTGATAGATATGCAACTTCAGTGTTATTATTATTATTATTATTATTATTATTATTAATATTATTATGATTATTATTATTATCATTACCTTTATTATTATAATTATTATTATTATTATTATTATTATGATTATGATTATTATTATTATTATTATTATGATTATTATTATGATTATTATTATTATTATTATCTTTATTATAATTATTATTATGATTATTATTATCATATTATTATTATCTTTATTATTATTATCATTGTTATTATTATTATTATTATTATTATGATTATTATTATTATTATTATTATTATTATCTTTATTATAATTATTATTATGATTATTATTATCATATTATTATTATTATCATTATTATTATCATTATTATTATTATCATTGTTATTATTATTATTATTATTATTATTATTATTATTATTATTATTAATTATTAATAACAACCTACTTTCAGTGATTGCAAGAGAAGAGATTGAATGGATGGTTAGGAATGAAATGAATAACGAAAGTAAAATTGACGAAACTAGCTCTGATGAAAGAACTGAGAGTGGAAGTGCAGAAGGGAAATGTAAACGATGATGGGGGCGGACAACTGAGGAGGTATGGAATCCTATGGTTAGGGGAAGTAATGAGAAAGAGTTTGAAGGATCTAAGGCAGATGAAATCATTGACTCTGAGACAATGGAACCAGTGAAAGGAGCAGATGTATGGAGAAGTGGTGATGAAGTTCAAACATTGACTTCTGTAGAAAAAGAAGTACTTCAGAAGTTAAGAGAGGTTCTTCTTAGAAACGATATCATAGAGATTCCAAACCTGAAGAGTAGTGATAGGCGGAAGGTGAAAAGCGAGGTAAAAATAATTCAAGGAGTAATTCACAACATCATAAGAAAGAACATATTGATTACGGAACTTAACAGGCTTCTATATGCAGCGTCATACGTTATTGCGAATCGTCTTGGCTTATTACAGAAGAAAAAGGGAAAAATGATGGATAGAAGGCCACACTGGCAGAGGCGGCTTGAAGAAAGTATTAAACGGTGGCGGAAAGACATTGGTAGAATCGAAGAAATAAGAAAAGAAGTTAAACTAGGACAGAACGCTAAGGATGAGCTTGAAAGAAGGTAAAGATTGCTGGAAAAGAGAACGATGAACGTTCTAAGAATGTTGAAAGAGAAGGTCCACACTGGTGGTATGAAAATTACGAACTTTGTTGGAAAAAGTGTTGCATTTCGGCAGAACAACCTTTTCTGGAACAATCAGTCTCAGATGTATAAAGAATTAAATGGTAGTAAACAGGCGGGAAATAACAACGCTCCAAATGCAAAAGATGCAAGGAAGTTCTGGAGTGGGATTTGGTCCATCGAAGGGCGATATAATGAGAAGGCTAGCTGGTTGGGAGAGGTCAGAGAAAGGCTATCAGAAATGCAGCAGACGAAGAACGTTGAGATAACCATCGATGACGTTAAAGCTGGCATACGAAGGATG
The DNA here is from genome assembly GCF_053919585.1 of Euprymna scolopes. Classification (NCBI taxonomy): domain Eukaryota; kingdom Metazoa; phylum Mollusca; class Cephalopoda; order Sepiida; family Sepiolidae; genus Euprymna; species Euprymna scolopes. The sequence continues at coordinate 47,230,550 of NC_136524.1, forward strand.
ACAAACTGGAAGGCACCTGCTCCAGATAGAGTGATGAGCTTCTGGTTTAAACAGTTTCCATCCCTTTATCCACCTATAGCTGCTGCTCTGCAAAGAGTCGTAGAGTCGGGAGATGTCCCTGATTGGCTTGTGAAGGGAAGAACAACACTGATTAGGAAAGATCCTGCAAAAGGAACAGATGCCAATAAGTATAGACCAATTACATGTCTGCCATTGATGTGGAAACTGTTGACCGGAATATTTGCGGAGAAAATTTATGAAAATCTAGAGAGTAATGGTGTTTTTCCTGATGAACAAAAGGGGTGCCGGAAAGGCTCGAGAGGTACTAAAGAGCAACTACTAATTGATAAAGCAATAATGCAGGATGCGAAGAAGAAGAAGAGGAATCTGAGCATAGCATGGATCGATTACAGAAAGGCTTATGACATGGTTCCTCATTCATGGATACGTGAAATACTATTGATGATGAAGGTTGTTGAGAATGTGGTAGGGCTTTTGGAGACAAGTATGGCTCAATGGAAAACGGTGCTGACAGCAAACAGAGAGGAGATGGGACAGGTTGGTATTAAACGTGGGATATTTCAAAGAGATTTGTTATCGCCACTTTTTTTGTAATGATAATGATGCCATTGAGCATTCTCTTGAAGAGAGAAAAACTGGGGTATAACTTTGGATCTGGTGACAGATGCCTCAACCATTTACTGTTTATGGATGATTTGAAAATATTCGGTAGAAATGAAAAGGAAATGAGAGACTGGTAGGACTTGTAGGGACATACTCAGAAGCCATTGGGATGGAGTTTGGGATTAGTAAATGTGCGGTGCTGGTGATGAAAAGGGGAGTAAAGGTTCATTCGAATGGAATAGTGCTGTCAAATGGAGAAATCCTGAAATAAATAGAAGATATAGGGTATAAGTATTTAGGAGTGCTGGAGGGTGTAGGCATCATGAACAGAGAAATGAAGGAAAAAGTCAGGAAGGAGTATCTTAGAAGAGTGAAATTAATTGCAAAGTCGAAACTGTATGGAGGAAACCTAATGAAAGCAGTAAATGCATGGGCAGTCAGTGTTTTGAGATACAGTGTGGGAATTTTAGAATGGTCTGACAAGGATTTGCATGCCATGGATATCAAAACAAGAAAAGTTTTAGCAATGTTTAGTATATTTCACATTCGAAGTAGCGTAGCAGGCCTGTATTAAAAGAGGAAAGATGGTGGGAGAGGATTGAAAAATGTAAAAGATTGTGTTAGAATCGATAAGATGTCGTTGAAGGAGCATGTGGTTAGAAGTGAGGAGTGGATGCTCAAGGTTGTGGCCAATGAAGTGGAGGTATGTAAGACCAAGGCTGATTATGTGAAACATATAGATAGAGAATGGCTTAGAGCTGGGTATCTGGCTAAGAGTATTGAAGCTTTTGTTTGTGTAGCACAAGAGCAGGCATTAGGAACACGATTGTTCAAAAAAGTGGTTCTATGAGAGGAAGTTGCTGCAGAATGCCGGATTTGTGGTAAGACCTCAGAGTAAATTGCACACCTTCCAACAGCGTGTAGTGGACTGGCCCAGAGAGAGTACCACAAAAGACACAATCGCATGAGACTGGATATATTGGGAGGTGTGTAAGAGGGTTGGGATGAAGTGTGCTGGAAAATAGTTTGAGGAGGTGCCTGATGAAGTGAGAACAAGTGAGGATGGCAAGGTAGAGGTATGGTGGGACAAAAGTGTCATAACGACCAAGCAATTGGAACATAATCCTCCGGATTTGGTCGTCATTGACAAGGTCTCAAAAAACCGGCAGATTGTAGACTTCTCAGTACCCTGGGACAGGAATGTGAGAGAGAAGGAGAATGAGACGGGGAGCAATTATGCTCCATTGGCCTTGGAGATAAGGCGTATACACGGGGTTAAAACACAAATAATTCCGGTTGTAGTTGGTACACTAGGAGTAATATCAAGTCGTCTGGAAGGACAATTGAAAAAATTACAAATCCCCGATGTTGTAGGCGGCCTTCAAACCTCTGCAATTATAGGTACCACCAACATCCTAAGGAAAACCCTTGATCTTTGAAGCTCCTGGTTTGAAGCCGGGATTAAGGGAAATCCTCTGGAAATGAATCCCATCCCTTTCCAGAGAGATGTTCATAAACGAAATCAGAATTATTATTATTATTATTATCATCATCATCATCATCATCATCATCATCATCATCATCATTATTATCATTATCATTATATAAATGTTATCATTATTATTATTATCATTATCATTATTATTATAATTATTATTATTATCATTATTATTACTATTATCATTATTATCATTATTATTATTATTATCATTATTATTATCATTATCATGATTATTATTATTATTATTATTATTATTATCATAATCATTATTATTATTATTATTATTATTATTATTATTGTCATTATTATTATCATCATCATCATCATAATCATTATTATCATTATCATTATATAAATGTTATCATTATTATTATTATCATTATTATTATAATTATTATTATTATCATTATTATTACTCTTATCGTTATTATCATTATTATTATTATTATCATTATCATTATTATTATCATTTTTATTATTATTATCATTATTATTATTATTATTATCATCATTATTATTATTATTATAATTATTATTATTATTATTATCATCATCATCATCATTATTATCATTATTATCATCATTATTATCATCATTATTATTATCATCATTATTATAATTATTATTATTATTATCATTATTATTATCATTATTATCATTATTATTATTATCATAATCATCATTATTATCATCATCATCATTATTATCATTATTATTATAATTATCATTATTATTATCATTATTATTATCATTATTATTATATCCTCATTATGATTATTATTGGCATTATTATTATCATTATAATTATTATCATCATCATTATCATTATTATCATCATCATTATTATTATTATTATTATTATTATCATTATCATTATTATCATCATTATTATTATTATCATTATTATCATCATCATCATCATCATTATTATCCTTATTATTGTGATTATTATTACTATTATTATCATCATCATCATTATTATCATTATCATTATTATTATTAACATTATTAACATGATCATTATTATTATTATCATCATCATTATTATTATTATCATTATTTTTATCATTTTTATTATTATCATCGTTATTATCATTATTTTTATTATTATTTCATTATTATTATTATTATTATTATTATTATTATTTCATTATTATTATTATCATCATCATCATCATCATCATCATCATCATCATCATCATCATTATTATTATTATCATTATTATTATCGTTAATGTCATTATTATTATTTATTATTATTATCATCATTATTATTATCGTTAATGTCATTATTATTATTTATTATTATTATCATCATTATTATTATTTATTCATTTATTTATTGTTTGAATGCTGCTTTGATTTCGTTTTGATGTTGATTCGTTTTCATTCAGTTCTTTCTAGAATGTTTACATAGGATGTTCGTCCGTTGAAACGATGATGACCATCTGATCATCCTGAAGGAATGATGGATGACACATGCTGAATTTTAAAGCAATCTCTGACCACCTCTCTCCTGAATCGGCACTGTTTGATTTCAGCGGCAAGGAGAAGTCCAGGACGAGTGGAAATAATGCCGAGATAAGCGTATTCCCAAATGGTCACCCATTTTTTTATTTTTTTTTTTTTATTACATTTTCACCCCAAACAAGGCACATTGCCACTTTGGTGTAGGGGGCTACTATCAGGGGAAACATCTACTGGGGTACTATGTAGGGATTAGGGCAGCGAGATGTTGGTTCACGTTGCACTTGAACTTATGCATGTCAGTACAGTTGGGGAAGCAGTGACCTGGAATGGAATTCCAAAGTCTAGCTGTTCTGGGGAAGAAACTACTGGAGTAGAAAGATCTTTTACATCTAGGGATCTCTACAGTGTGGGGGTGGGATTTTGCAGCTTGTCGGGTCTGTCGAGGGTGTTCACGTCGTGGGGGCACAAGTGCTTGCAGTTCTTCAGAGCATTCACCATTATAATACTTGTAGAACAGGCAGAGGGATGCAACGTTTCGACGATGGGACAGAGGCTGAAGTTTAGATGCCAGTTTAGGGCCTATCAGATTTGCGACTCTCTTTTGAACCCTGTCAAGGAGCAAGAGACTAGTAGCCGATGCACCGGCCCAAATATGACAGCAATACTCCATACATGGGCGAATAGTGGCCTTATAGAGGTACAGGATACTTTTGGGTGTTAGAAGTTTTCTAGCACGGTAGAGAGAGCCCACCTTCCTTGCAGCGGCCCTAGCAATGCCCTCGATGTAATTGTTCCAACTCATGTTTCCTGTGAACGTTAGGCCAAGGAGCTTGAGAGACGTACTCTCAGATAAAGAGTCGTTGGCCATTGCTATAGGTGGTAGAGAAGGTTTCTTGTAATTATTGAATGAAACCAGTTTTGTCTTGGTGGCATTGAACGTTACCATCCATTTTTGTCCCCATTCCACTACTGATTGGAGGTCATCCTCTAGTGTTTCCGGCATTACTTTAGATATATGTTCATTTGTTTTCCTGTCGTGCCTGCTATAGAGTGTGGTGTCATCAGCATATATACCCATCTCAGAGGCAATTTTGTCGGGGAGGTCATTTATGAATATCAGGAACAGCAGAGGTCCAAGGATAGATCCCTGGGGCACTCCCGCATTTATATCATATTGTTTAGATGTACGACCGTCGAGGACAACCTGGATTTTTCTCTTATCTAAGAAGGATTTAATTATGTTAAGTATTCTACCAGTGATACCGTAAGATCTAATCTTCCTGAGGAGACCCTCATGCCATACCCTGTCAAAAGCCTTAGATATATCTAGAGCTACCGCTCTGCCCTCTCCCGCTTTGTCCAGTGAATGGTATATGCGTTCAGAGATTACAGTGAGGATGTCTGCCGTGGAACGGGCTTGTCTAAATCCATATTGATGGTCGGTCAGAAGTTTAGCATCTGTAAGGTGCTGGACTAGAGCATGGTTAATTAAGGTCTCAAATATTTTGGCAAAAAGTGGGAGGAGGCTAATAGGGCGATAATTTAATGGGTCAGTTCTTTCGCCAGAATTCTTGAATACTGGTACTACAGAAGCAGTTTTCCAACAGACTAACCGGGCTCAACGATGCTTAACTTCTGTTATCTGATGAGAACTAGTGTGTTAGCATAATTATTCCGACTCTTAGATATTTCTGTGCCCGTAAAAATCGTTTTTGTTTGGTTCAAAAGCTGTACCAGTACTGGTCTATTATCATAAATAATTTGAGAATATTATTATTATTATTATTATTATTATTATTATTATTATTATTATTATTATTATTATTCTTTTATTTATTTATTTATAATCATTATTTACTCACTAAGAGTTTTCACACAGACCATCATCAAAGAACTAGCTGTGGTGTTCCCTGGAGTCTGAGTGACAACAAGTCTCCCTAAGTTTCCAGTACTCTCCACCTCTTTCGATAACCTTTGCAAATTAATTTGCGTTATCACAACAGCCATTTAACATTGATTTCTCATTGGTACTGACCATTGGACTTCACTGGAATTTGAGTAGCAATAAGCCTCCCCAAGGTTCCAGTCCTCTTTGCACTTATCCAGTGGAGGTCTGGTTAGTGCTTTCTTTCCTCGGTCTTTTCATCCTCCTTGACTCTTCTCGATTATTTGGTGTGGTGCCTGTTTATGTCGTGACATTTTTTTGTAGTTAACTAACGGTTATACAGGTTTCTTGATTCCATTTATCGTTTTTTTGTGTTTTACATCTGTAGCGGTTTCTATATGTCCGGCTCGCACCTGTCGTTCATGCGTATCTCTGCATTCAAGTGTTTTCTTTTAATATTTCAGTTGTTAATATTGTTATTTGTTGTATCTTCTCAACCATTTTTTTTTATTCCAATTCCTCCCATTCTTTTTTCAAAGTTTTTCGGAATTGTTCTTAATGCTCCTACTATTATTAATGTTATCTTGACTTCCTCCATATTCAATATTCCTTTCAGCTTTCTAGCTAGCTTTGCTTATTTGTTCTGCTTCTCTTTGATATTCACCCTATGGTCTGCTGGAACGGTGAAATCTACGATTTGGCAAGACTTTTCTTTTTTGTTAACTATTATGACATCTGGTTTTCTTGCTTGGCTCAACTTATCTGTTTATATATCCATGTCCCATGTGATTTTCGTTTTCAAGTACTGCTACCAGTTTGTGCTTGTACCATTTGTCTGGTTGTTCATTATGCAATCGTCTGCATAATTCCGATGTACTGCCTTCCCCACTTGATCATGTCTATTCTTGTATTATTTTGGGGCTAGTTTGCTTCATTCGCTTATTATGTGGTTTATTGTTTTGTCTCTTTGTCCACAGAATCTGCATTTGCTGTTTTCTTGTGTCTTGTCTGTCTTTGTTTTGATGTGGTTGGTTCTTATCACATGCTCTTGTGTGGCCGTTATTAGGGATTCAGTTTCTCTGGTTAGGTTTCCTTTTTGAAGCCATGTCCAAGTGTTTTCATTAGTTTTACTCTTTGTAATCCTTATGAATCGTCTATGTAGCTTTTTCTCTTCCCATTTTTATTTTCTCGTCTTACCTCTTGTCGTACCGTTTTCTGTTTTGTTAATTTTTTTCAGTGACTGTTGCTGCAATAATTATTCTTTCAGTGCTTTGCATTATATATTTATCGAATTCTTTTTTTTGTTGAGTCATTTACACAATATTCTACACAAACCAGTCCTCTTCTTTCATCTTTCCTTTTCATGTAGAGTCAGTCAGCATCATCCTTTGGGTAAAGTGCATTGTGCATAGTCATTAATTTCCTGGTCTTCTGGTTAAGATGCCTAGAACGGTCTGCTGTATCTTTCTAATGATACTGCCCACGTGTTTGTACATTTTTATCAGGTTTCTACTTCATAGTAGTTTTTTTTGTTCTTCTTAGATATTCTTTTTCAATTTTCTCTGTCATTTTTGTTGTTGTTGACGCTAATTTTAAAATTAGTGTCAACTAATAAGACAGTTTATTTACGTAACGTTTTTAAAATTCAAATTTAATAGCAAACTGTAAATAATTATTTCAACCAGTTGTGACCAAAATGCAACAGCATGCCCACTTATGTACTGACAAACTTTAAACCAAATTTTCTAATGCAACTCAATTAGGACTATCCACCTTACTTACTACGAACATGCTAGTTTTATTTTAATATCTTAAACTTCCTACCCCACCCCTCTTTTTGCTGACGAGGAGACTATAATAAAAAGTTCTCCAAAATAGTAACCCTCTCGAGAACCCTCCCTCTCCTAAAGGCTTTCTTGGGCATACAAAAATGCGTGCGGCCATTCTACTTTATATATAGAGAGATAATTGGAACCGTTTTTGGCATCAGAAAATAGGCACAATTTTTCCGATTCTGATACTGATTCCAGTACCAATTCCGATATTCCAAAAAGTTCTGATTTTTTTGATTCCCAATTCTGATTCCAGTTAATCATCTCAACACTAGTAGATAGGTAGATAGATCGATAAATAAATAAATAGAGGGTGAATAGATAGTTAGCTAACTAAGATACATAGATAGATAGGTAGGTATATGGATGGGTGGATGGATGGATAGATATTTTTGGTATTACACGCAAGTACTAATTCACTGCCTCCATCTATAATATAGCTCTCACCTGTCTGTTTAAATGTATGTATGTATGTATGTATGTATGTATGTATGTATGTATGTATGTAGGTCTGCCTAAAACTTTCGACAGAGGCAACGGATTTCCACAAGATCGGTATCATTTTGAAGCTCAACCATTCGGATGACAAATATAAAAAAATTGGCTAAAAACATTCATTCCTTCACCCTCAACTGGGAAATTTTCTACAGGGAGGCGTCGCTTTTTTCACCAATATTTTCGAAAATCATCCCCTCTTTTCGATTGTATAGCCTTAATTTAAACCTACATCACTTCCGGTTTGGCGATATATGCAACAGCAAACACGTCACATTTATTTTCACATTCTTTTTCTCCTTTGTGGTACGGGTTCAAGCCTGCCTGCCTACTACCACTTGTTTTTTTTTACTTAACACACTTCAAACACCCGGGCAAGGCACCCAGGTTAGTCCTTCATAAAAGGAAACAGATGACCCCTAACATATTGCAACAAGGTGCCACCAAGTAGATGGGTCCTGCTGGGCAACTATCCAACTCATAGAATGCCTTGGGTCACCGGTTCCAATTGAAATAAATATATTTTCCCTATGTCAACCATCATGAATACAAAGCAATAACCATAAAATATAGACTAACTCAAAGAATACGAAAATATCTACAGAGCCAGTAACTTTCATTTTTCCTTTCCGAACAACATCCAATATGCCTGAGGACGGTTGAAGGACAATCCAACTGAAACATTGCACATATAACACTCAAGATAAGAACAATAGTCCGATCAATACAAGTAATATAAACATTCAGAACTTTAAATATATTCCCATTCAACTTTATGCTATTTTATCCCACAAGAACCGAATGTCCCAGCAGGTATTTAACATTCATATTGTTTTTCAATTTTAAACACTTGCTTAATGATAACAAACAAAAATGTCGATTTGCCATTGTAAACGATGCCTATTGTTCTAATGCCTCCCCACAACAACAACAACGACCACTACAACAACAACAACAACAACAACAACAACAACAACCAACCAACCAACCAACCAACCAACCAACCAACCAACTAACCAACCAAACAAACAAACAAACAAAAAAGAGGTCTATTATGTATATGAAAAAATTCAACCAACACGGAAAGCCAACTTACATAGTATAGATATGTCATACATTAATGATCTTCCAAATCACATCCTTACATCATTTGTAAACATTTATGCTGATGACACTACCATTTATGGTAGCACATCTAAGACAGTAAACGACTGATTCTCTCTCCTCTGATCTTGAGCATGTGGTACAATGGGGAAAGGAGTGGTTGGTTACTTTTAATACATCTAAAACCAAGCTTTTCTCTTTACATCATCAACACTCTGATCCACATCTGGTATCAATTGAAATGAATGGCTCTCGTCTTCAGGAGGCCTCAAGTTTTGACAAGCTTCTGGGCTTGACCGTTACTCCTAATCTTAAATGGAACACGTACATCAAATCTGTTTCCAAGGCCGCTGGAAAAATGGTGGGATCTTTCTATCGATCCAGTAGATATCTCACTGCTGACGCAATTCTCTATCTATATAAGAGCCAGGTACGTCCAAGGATAGAAATACTGTTGCCACATCTGAGCAGGAGCTGCTAGAAAAGACATATCCTGCCTTGATAGAGTTCAAAATAGACTTCGTAGCCTCGTAGGAGATGTCCTTTTCTCTTCCCTGCAACCTCTATCTCACAAAAGAGATGTTGCGAGTTTGTCTCTGATGTATCGTTATTTTCATGGAAAATGTTCGACTGAGCTTCAGTCTATGGGCCCCCCTCGCAAAACTTTCACAAGAAACACTCGTCTAGCTGAAAACACTATCAATAATTCCCCCCACTCTTTATCTGTGCCTAAACCTAAACGTAGATTCCATGAACAAAGCTTCTTTCTTAGAACTGTACGCCTGTGGAATTGTCTTCCGTTTTCCTGCTTTCCGGCTGACTACAATATGGTTGTCTTCAAGTCTAACGTAAACAAGTTCTTGATGAGCCGTTCCATATAAGTTAACAAATTTACTGAATTGATTACTATATTGTCCAATTTCTACTGTACACTCTTTAACCCTTATCCTCGAGTGGCCTCTTGGCCTTGATAATGTGGTGATGCCTGTGTAATATATATATATATATATATATATATATATATATATATATATTCTTATTTACTTGCCTCCCCACGAGAGTAGAGTCAAACACAAAGTTGGTTTTTAATGTGGAGAAAATTCAGCTCCCCAAAAAGGGGCACTCTGGATGGAAGCAAAAATAAAAATTACCTCAATCTAGAAGGATTTCTCCTTTACCGATCAGGGCCAGAAAAGATGAAGTGTAGCATCAGAACAGATACGTTGTTCCTAGTCAAAGCGGCCAAGAAGGCCAGCTTATATATATATCATTTAAATTCTTTGGACTACTGCTCTTATCTTGAATGTTATTCGTACAATATTACAGCCGATGTATGTTACTTCCGACCTTCTTCAAATGTATCTTGGCAAACTCGAGGAATATGTACAAAATTTCGAATGGAAGAACCCACAACATAATGGATAAAATATTAAGTAAACATTCAGTTCTAAATGATACTCTTCTAGACATTGAAGGTTCAATCTTCAGTGTGGGCGACACTAAGAATACAAATGCGAATTACTTAGAACTTCTGCCCAGTCAAGTAAATGAAAAAAAAAAATTCATAAAAAAATAAAAAATTAATTAAAAAAATTGTTCGATAGAAACCGGAAATGAAAAAGAGTAGACAATCTTGACTATAACTGCCTTATGAAAGTCAAGAAAATCCTCAATAAGATCAAACCAGACTGTATGTTTGACCTTGTTGAGGAGTTTCTTGATTTTCATAAGGCTGTTATAGTCAAGATTGTCCACACTTTTTTTTTCATTTCCGGTTTCTATCGAACAATTTTTTAATTATTAATATTATTTTTTAATTGAAATTTTTTCCCATTTATTTATTTAAAAAAATCGTTTTAATTGTATCATTTATTTTTCTCCACTCCATAGAAACAGGATAAACCATTTGTTAAGATCACTGAAACCAAAAAAAAAAAAAAAAAAAAAAAAAAAAAAGAAGAAAACTAATCTTCCTGTTGTACCTATTTACTATGCCTCCCCACAGGACAGAGTTAGACACCAGGGTCGTTTTTTAACGTGGAGAAAAGGTACAAAAATAAAAATTGTCTCAGTCGTGAAGGATTTCTCCTTCACCGAAAGAGAACAAGAAAATGAAGTGCAGCATCTGAAGAACAGATACTACACTTTGATCTTGTTTATATATTTTATTGAGAAAGAAAAAATTGAACATAAAAAACGTACAAAAAATTCAATTCAACAAAATTAGGCACAAGGCCCTACAAGAAATTGGGAAGGGGAGGGTACAGGGTCTTTTTGACTATGTAACAGATGAGACTTTGAAGTCTTACTCTTGACTGGCAACATTTACCAAAATACCTCAATCACTCTGTGGATCCTAATCTAACTAATAACCCCAGCGTTCAATGTAAAATTTAACTATGTACAATTTGTATATTCATTTCTGTATGTTGTGTGTGCATTTTTTTTTTTTTTTTTTTTTTTGTGTGTGTGTGTGTGTGTATGTGTGAGAAAATAAAGTTCGATTTCATTAGATTGGCATAAAATGTTCGTGGAGTGGGAAAAAACTAATGAAAATGTTCATTTCAAAAATAAGGAAAAAACTACTAATGTGTTGTTAGTAAGACCCCCCTGTACTATTCTATATGGCTAGATCCCCCACTGTTTTCCGGGGAACCGAAAACAAGCAGAGCATCCCTAATGGGGTTTGGGGAAGTCACCTTAATGGAGGTGGGAGAAAATAAAGCAACGGATGGAGGGGGTAGGAAGGTGACCTCTGAGTAGGGGGATGACCGGGGGCATCAGAAAATAAAGATGAGGAGCAGGGGGGTTGGGCAGACTCAGAGGTTCTCTAATACCAAAAAATAAAATCAGGAACAGGATCTCATTTGTACCACCAGTCAAGAGTTACTTTACTGAACTTATAATGCTAACCTAGGCGGGATGGGTTCCGTAGGACCCAGCACCGCCCATGCCATGCCTAAGGAGGGAACACGTATTGAAACTTGGCTCCTCGACGGATGCACAAACTAGTGCTGTGCACCCACCTCTTGTCAAATTCCACTCTAGGCAACCTCTTCCAATCGCATCTGATCTTTACTTTAAGCAAATTTTTAAAGTAAACGATCAGATCCCGATCAGGAACAGATGTCCCTTCGTGGACCAACTTGAGGCGCGTGATCCAAATGGTCATGCGCGCTACTGCTAGGATCGCCAGGAAAACCAAACTTTCCTCCCTGGGGAACGGCGGCTCCATGTTGTACACAAAAGTTCCTACGTCGAGATCGAGCAGACACTCGGCATCGATGCGAGCTGTTACCCCCTCGATGTACTTTAATAGGGGCTGTATCCGGCTGCAACTAAAAAACGCGTGCTCGATTGTTTCGGGCTCGCGTTCGTCACAGCACGGACAGAAGCGACTGGTATGTTCTTTATACCGGAAAAGTACGTCGAAGAGGGGCAGCGCATTTCGGACCAGTCGCCAAGTCAGGGAGAATTCCAAGTTATTCAGAACCTCCCGTCCCGGCGCCCAACACCATTGAGAACGGACAACCTCCATCGACCATCCCATCCGCCTACAAAGTGGATCCTTCGCGGTCCCCTCCACTAAATCCCGATACAGTTTCTTCCTTGGCTGATCGAGGACATTGGTCCCCGGCAAAGCTCTAAGAGCGGTTCGGCATTCGGAGAAGAACTTGGACTCCCCTTTCGGTCTACGACGACCTTCTACCGAAGGGTTGGGTTTGAGATTGGGAAACGAGTTCTCAACCACAGGGACCCAAGGAGCGTCTCCTTCAAGCGAACGACCCAGGAAAGCCAATCTCTCGGCGTTTCTATGACACAAGAGACTGGGCTGACCCAGGCCTCCCTCGCTCGGATTTTGAACACAGACCTCTCTGCAGACATAATGCTTACCCTCGTTCCACAAAAGTGAATCGAGGCGCCCTTGTAAGCGGGTTAGTCGTTCTGCAGGGAGAGGAAGTACAGACAAACGGTAAAGGATGAGCGGAAAGACGTATGTAGCACACGCCTCCGCCCGACCCTTCAAGGACAATTTCCTTCCAATCCAAGTCTTTACTGACGATTTGACCTTAGACTGTACTTCCGACCAATTCTTTTCCAGCTGAAGTCCCGGTCCAAACCAGACACCGAGAATGCAGACCGGTCCATCGGTCCAGCTGAAAATACCTGGAAGCGAGTTTACCCCGGTCCAGGCCCCCAACCGCAGGCCAACAGACTTGCTACGGTTGAAGATGGCCCCTGTTACTTCTTCGTATCGAGCGAGCGCCTCGACCACCACTTGAACGTCCGTGAGGCAAAACACGAACACGGTGACGTCATCGGCGAACGCGGAAACCCTGGCTCGTGTGCCTCCAGGGAGAGCTATTCCGCGCAGGACTGGTGTAGCCGCCTCGTCCCTTAACTTGCGAAGGAGGGGTTCCAACGCCAGGACATACAACAGAGGCGACAGCGGACAACCCTGTCGCACCGACCGAGAGACAGCGAATGACTCCGACAGCTTACCGTTGATCTGCACCGCTACCGTCGGCCTGTCATACAGAACAAAGATCCACTTGCGGAAGTCCGGATTAAATCCGGCGGCCTCTAGCACAGATCCTAGGAACCGATGGTCGACCCTATCGAATGCCTTGGACTGATCCAAACTGATCAGCACGGCTTCGGCGTCGTCTTCTGTCCCCTCTATGATCGAGCGTATCAAGTGCAAATTGTCTTGAATCGATCTCCCCTTCACAGCATAAGTCTGGTCCGGTTCGATCAAGTCAGTGATGACAACCTGCAAGCGATTCGCAAGAATCTTTGCCAAAATCTTTAACTCTGTGTTTAGCAGAGTCAAGGGCCTAAAATCATCAAAGTTTTCCCTCCCACCATGCCATTGACCTTTCCTCAGCAATGTGATCACACCCTTGGTCACCTGTCCAGGGATGGAACCCTGGGCAAACCAATGGTTGAACATATCCTTCAGAATAGGGACCAACATGGGCGACAGCCTCAAGTAAAACTCGTAGGGTAAACCATCAAGCCCCGGGGATTTGTTATAGCCGACCTGCTTCAACGCAGTAATGACCTCATGTTCAGTAATAAGACCATCACAGTTAGCCGCCCGAGCCGCCGTGAGGCGGGGCGAGTCAGCCAAATAGCTGCCAAACTCATCAACCCTGAGTCCGGGTAGTTGGGTGAAGCGCACCGATAGATGCTCCCGAAACCCCTCGCAGATCTCCCGAGTCGATACTAAGGGGTGTCCTTCCAGGTTATGTACTTTACGAATGTACCCACCGAACCGCGCCTTAAAGCAGCCTTACGCTCAACAGCGTCAACATTCACAGCCTCGTTAGAAACTTTCTTTAACCTAGCCCTAACTACTTGACCTTCATACCACTCGCTAGCCAAGCGGTTGAGATCTTGTTTAGCTAGTGCTAACTCTAGGGGGTCCCCCCCTCCACCGCCCGGGTCAGCTTATCCTCTAAACGCTTCTTTGCCTTAGCCTTATCTATCGCGAGGCGTTGGCTATACTGGACAGAGAAGCGCCTAATTTTGGCCTTGAGACTAACCCACCACTTACTCCCTGTAACCGCCCCCACTAAAGCCCGCTGAATTAGCTCAGTGACCTTCAACCGGTAGTCCTCCAGCTCCAACAAGGTGCTGTTGAACTTCCAGTATCCGGCCAGTTTAGGCCTAGCACTTAAGTTCAAATGGGCCATAACAAGTTTATGGTCCGAGTGTCCTAGCAAGTGGAATGTGGGGCAAGATAGGAAGTCTACATCGCCTCTTCTAACTAACATCCGATCCAAGTAAGTGCTTGGATGGGAAGGCACTACAGGATGCCACGTCCACATCTCCCGCCCCGGATGATCCAGACGAAATCTGTCGACGAGATCGCACGAGGCCATCAGGTCAGACAGACTGCTGTCACACCACGCCGACCCGCTAGTCCCCCCGACCTTATCTATTTTGGGATCAAGGATTGCATTCCAATCCCCCATTAAAACTAACCGTTCCGGATCCACTAAGAAGCCCTCCAACCGTCGAAAAAAGGTTGCCCTCTCTACAGCAGCATTGGGAGCATAAACAGCAACAATCCGAAAAACACTACAATTAACAGCAACATCAACAACAAGCGCCCGCCCGTCCTCGCCTGCGTGAACAACATTCACCGACGCTGACAGGGTGCGACTCACTAGCAAGGAGATTCCACGACTATAGGTATTGCCATATGCTGAGTAGACATCGTAATCGTTTACCAGCACCTGACAATCCGCGTCACAAACAAAGTGGGTCTCCTGGATAGCGGCAATATCTACCTTGAGGGACACCAAGTCTCTCACAACGCGCGAGGCCTTGCTTCGACACCTGATGCCCCTCACATTCAATGTAGTCAAGTTCAAAGACATGATCACTTACCTCAAGCACTGTCACAGACGGGTCTGAAATCCTTGGCAGTGAGGACATGGCAGGCCTGGCCAAGGCTGCCGGTAAGTAAATCCGATGAAGGTGATCCATCCTTGGCCACGCCCCCCACGTCCAGGGGGAAGGTTAGCTTGAGTGCCCTGTATAGCGATGGGTGTACATACATGGGGATTCTACCCTCACATTTAAAGGAAATGTTGGTCAGCGAAGGATGGTCCCTATCCACCAGCTGCTGGCCTGGGATCGCATTCTTCGCTGCCTTAATCATTGCCCACATTCCTCCAGTCCTAGCATCCTTGTTGACCCTAACGGATCTCACTCTGCTGCCACCCCAAACGCGCGCATAGCGGGTCGTCAGCGGCCCCCTTCACTAGATCCCTGTGGAGTTCCCTACGGGTAGCAGTCACAAGGTCACTGGACCTTGGTAGTCGTTTTAGCGCGGCTCGGCACTCTTTCATGTAGGCAGATTCTCCCCGCGGCCTGCGACGGCTCTCGATGGAAGGGTTGAGAACGAGGTCGGGGAAGGCGGCAGTAACCACGGGGTGCCACGGTTGGTCATCCTGCATATAGTGGCTCAGGAAGGCCAGCCTCTCAGCATCTCGATGACACTTCAAGTCCGGCATTCCCAAGCCTCCCTCACACGGACGTTGAATACAGACCTGTCTGCTCACCCAGTGTCTTCCTCTGTCCCAAAGGAGCGAGGACAAGAGTTCGACAAGAGCTTTTAGGTGTTGTGCAGGCAGGGGAAGTACGGCCAGTCGGTAAAGGATGAGAGGAAAGACGTAAGTGGCGCACGCCTCAGCTCTACCCTTTAAGGAAAGTTTCCTAGGAAGCCACGAATTGACTGCAGCCTCCACCTTTGACCGTACCTCCAACCAATTCTTGTCAAGCTGGAGACCCGGTCCGAACCACACGCCGAGGATCCGGACCGGGCCATCTGTCCAGCTGAAGGGCGCAGGGAGGTTTGCGTTGCCACTCCATGCGCCCAACCGCAGTCCTACCGACTTGTTGCGGTTTATCTTGGCCCCCGTGATTCTTTCGTACTGTGTGAATGCCTCCGACACGACCTCAATGTCTCTGAAGCCCGACACAAAGATCGTGACATCATCGGCGAAAGCGGATACCTTGGCAGCTGAGCCGCCAGGCAGAGCCATTCCGCGCAGGGCCGAATTTGCCTCCCCATGTCTCAGCTTGCTGAGAAGAGGCTCCAAAGCCAGGACATAAAGCAGGGGCGACAGTGGACAACCCTGACGAACCGACCGAGAGATAACAAAGGGTTTCGAGCGCTTTCCGTTGACTTGCACGACAGCCATGGGCTGTCGATACATTATGGAGATCCACTTGCAAAAGTCCGGTTTAAAACCGGCGGCCTCTAAGACAGATGCCAGGAAACGATGGTCGACCCTATCGAAAGCTTTGGACTGATCTAAGTTTATCAGTGCGGCTTCCGTGTCGTTATCTATTCCCCCCTCTAGGATCGTGCGGATCAGGTGCAAGTTGTTCTGAATCGATCTCCCCTTCACAGCGTAGTTCTGTTCCGGGTCAACCAACTTATCGATAACAACCTGCAGCCGATTCGACAGGACCTTGGCCAAAATCTTCAACTCTGTGTTTAGCAGAGTTATGGGCCTGTAGTCGTCTAATTCTTCCCCTCCATGCCCGTCACCTTTCTTCAGCAATGTGATCACTCCCTTGGTCACCTTCCCTGGGATGGATCCCTGAGCAAACCAATGGTTGAACATATCCGTCAGAAGAGGCAGAAACATGGGCGACAACCTCAAGTACAGTTTGTATGGCAGACCATCAAGTCCTGGCGATCTGTCACAGCTGACCTGCTTCAGCGCAGTAAAGACCTCCCGCTCCGTCACCCGGCCCTCGCAACCAGCCGCTCTAGCCGCCTCGAGGCGGTGAGAGTCGGCCAAATAGTCGCTAAACTCAAGGACCGGAAGATCGGGCTGCTGCGTAAAACGCTCCTCGAAACCCCTCGCAGATCTCCCGAGTCGATTCCAGGGTGCGTCCATTCGGATGTTTGATTTTCGCAATGTATTTGTCCGAGCCACGCCTAGAAACCTCACGGCGCACGTCTGCATCAGAATTGACTGCTTCGTTGCCTATCTTTCTAAGCCTAGCTCTAACTACTTGGCCTTCGTAACGCTCGCTAGTCTCGCGTAGAAGGTCCTGCTTAGCTAGTTCCTGACTAACCCTATCACCCTCCCCCGTAGCCTGGGCTAGTTTCTGCTCTAGCTGCTTCTTCGTCTTGGCCTTATCTAGTGCGAGGCGCTGGGCATACTTGACGGAGAAGCTTCTGATCTTGGCTTTGAGACCTAACCACCACTTACTCCCGGTAACCGCCCCCACTAGTGCCTTTTTAATCAATTCTCTTAACTGATCTTGGAAGTCTTGTATCTCCAGAAGGGAGGTGTTTAACTTCCAGTACCCCGCTAACTTAGGCCTATTTCCTAGCTTCAGCCGGGCCATAACTAATTTATGGTCCGTCTGGCCTAGCCAAGTGAACGTGGGACAAGATAAGAAGTCTACTTCGCCTCTCCTAACTAACATCCTGTCCAAATAGGTATTTGGATAGGAGGAAATGCTATTGGTCCACGTCCACATACTTTGATCTTGTCCAAAAGGCCAAGGGGGCTACTTTTTTAATCTTCCTGTTGTAAATAGTCATTCTCCACCTTGTGTATTAATCACATTAGAGAGATTTTATATCATTTTTTTTTTTAAATACTTGATAAAGTGAATCTTGGAGGTGCCCGGAAAACTCGTCCCGGGAAAACTCGTCTCCGGAAAACTCGTACCCCCCCTTTTTACTAGGTAGGGAAACTGGTCCCTTATTGAATAAATATCGATAAAAAACACATTTTATTACCGTCCTTGAAGGAGATATTGTTTTTTAAAAGAGACTATGGCATGCACATTGCACCACCATAATATTTTAAAAAAATTATTTTTAACTCTTGCTTAAAAAAATAAACTTGATCACGGAGTCAAGATACGAAAAACGAAACCAAATATTTATTTTAAAAAATACTCTAGTTTTAACACTTTTGTGTCATTACGAAACAACAATAAAGAAAGAAAACACGTATTATCAAAGAAAGCAATTATTTTATTTAGAAGAATTAATTCAGTTTAAATAATTCTTGTGTTATTACAAAACAAAAAAGAAAACACGGTCTTATGTAATTTTGGTACCACGCTGAAATAATAACGTTATTATTTCGAAAGCCATTCTTAACATCGGGAGGGGAGGGTATCATTTAAAAGTCATTTCGGGGGCACTTGTGCAGTACTTAAAAATATACAAATTTATTTTCTTTTGGAGGTGGGGGAGGCTCGTTTTAAAACTATATCTACCTCAGTATTTTCTTTAATTTTCGGACATTTTTTATTAAAAATTATTTACTAAGTAATGTCGAGTGTGTGAGCCTTTTCTAGTCTCTCACAAAAACACGCGTTCACATCTCAAGCTATATTACTTGTCATATACATACGCGCACACAAACATACGCGCGCACGTCCACACACGTACATATATTCACGTTCGTGTACATACACTCACATTCACGTGTATACACATACGCTAACGTACACACATGCACTCACATACGCGCACACGTACGCACACGTACGCACACATGGACAATGTCACTTCCCCTTTCAAAGGAAATCCACACATGTGCAAAAGACCACCGGAAACAAGTATAAAAGCAAGAGCAATAAACAGCTTCTTCCTTTTCGTACCAGCTTCCGAGCTGGGCGGTCTACGGACCGACAGTGTGCCTTTTCGGCAGGCGCGCACACGTGTGTGCCACACGCCACTTGCTACCATGTGGGGCAAAAAGCCAACAGACAGTACGTACACTTTATACGCTTTCTCTCTCCATGAACTGGATTGACATTCTCACTCTTTCTCTCTATATATATACAAACACCTATAAAAGCAAGAGCAATAAACAGCTTCTTCCTTTTCAGACCATCTTCCGAGCTGGGCGGTCTACAGACCGACAGTGTGCCTTCTTGGCACGCACGTGCCTCATGCCACTTGCTACTATGTGGGGTAAATACCTAAAACATTCATTCTTTCAACAGTAAATAAACGACACGTTTATCTTATCCAACAATTGAGTTTTTGTTTCCTTCATTCCATTCGTTTCATTATTTTCTTTTGTAACGGGATTAGGATTTATATATCCTAGTCCTCTACAGGAAAATGGTGACCCTGTTATTTTGAAATGAAATGGATGCATTTGAACGAAACACTCATACACACACTCTCTCTCTCTCTCTCCCTCTCTCTACGACAATACACTTTCCGTCTCATCAGCTAACAAACGAGAGACGCACACCAAACTATAGACTTTCCTTCTCACCAGCTAACAGCGAGAGACGCACACCAAACTAAACATGTGTAGTACCCTTTTCTTTCATTTGTTTCTTCACAAAATAAATTCTTTTTTTTTTTTTTTTTTTTTTTACACAGTGATCACCACTTATCAAGGCCCGGAAGCCACTCAGGGATAAGGGTTATTGCAAGTACATTACGTTAGTGAGGAGATTTGATGAAGTGTTTACTTAAGGGGGCGGTTCATTAGGAATTTGTTAACATTAGACTTGAAGACATCCAAGTTGTAGTCTGGAGGGAAGCAGGCAGACGGAACAGAGTTCCACAGGCGTGCAGTTCTAAGAAAGAAGCTTTGCTCATGAAATCCGCGTTTTGATTTAGGCACAGATATAGAGTGGGGGAAATTTTTCACAGTGGATTCAGCTAGACGGGTGTTTTTCGTGAAAGATTGGCGAGGGGGGACTAGGGATTGGAGTTCAGACGAGCACCTGCCATGAAAATAACGATAAAACAAGGATAGGCTCGCAACGTCTCTTCTGTGGGAGAGGGGTTGCAGGGTAGAGAAAAGGGCATCCCCCACTAAACCACAAAGTCTATTTTGTACTCTGTCAAGGCGTGATAGGCTGTTTTTGGCAGCTCCTGCCCAGATATGGCAACAGTATTCCATCTTTGGACGTACTTGGCTTTTATATAGATAGAGAATTGCATCAGTAGTGAGATATCTTCTGGAGCGGTAGAAGGATCCCACCATCTTTCCAGCGACCTTGGCAACAGACTTGATGTACGTGTTCCATTTCAGATCAGGAGTAAAGGTCAAACCCAGAAGCTTGTCAAAACACGGGGCCTCACCCAGACGAGAGCCATCCATCACAATTGATGCCAGCTGGGGATCAGAGCGTTGATGATGTAAGGATAGGAGTTTGGTTTTGGATGCATTAAAGGTAACCAGCCACATCTTCCCCCACTGAACCACGCGCTCGAGATCAGAGGAGAGAGAATCAGAGAGAACTTCGTCATTTACAGCCTTTGATGTGTTGCCGTAGATGGTCGTGTCATCAGCATAGATGTCAACGAATGATTTAAGTATGTGTTTAGGGAGGTCATTGATGTAGATCAGGAAGAGAGTTGGGCCCAGGATTGACCCCAGAGGGACTCCAGCATTTATATTGCAGGCCTCCGATTTTTGCCCATCTACCACTACTCTTATGAGCCTATCGGAGAGAAATGATTTAATGATTGAGAAAACATTTCCAGTTATACCGTAGCTGGAAATCTTGTGAAGTAGACCCTTATGCCATACTTTGTCGAAGGCCTTTGATATGTCAAGAGCAATTGCCCTAGAAAGGAAGCCTTTGTCAAGAGATTCACTAATCCTGTGGGATATAACCGTCAGCACATCTGCGGTAGATCTTGCAGAGCGGAAACCATATTGTGTGTCACTAAGAAGGTTATTCCTGCTGAGGTGGTTGACTATTTCTCTATTTAATATTGATTCCAGCAACTTACTCATAACACAGAGAAGACTTATTGGTTTGTACTGAGAGGGAGATGACTTATCACCTGAATTCTTAAATACAGGGCAAACTGATGAGGTCTTCCAGGGGGTCGGAAAGCACTTCTCTGTAAGGCAGCGCTTAAATAGTTTCGTAAGTATGGGAGCAAGTTCTGGTTGAAGCTTTTTTAACACTATAATTGGGATGCCATCAGGGCCAGTTGCTTTACTGGAATCTAGGTTTTTTATTAGCTTGGCGACCTCATGCACAGATATTTGTATGTTACCTAGCTTGTTCTGTGTTATAGGAGGAAATATTCCTGTTCGTTTAATTCAATTTAACACGTAGTTCGTCTCTTTCTCAATTCAATTCATTATTCCTAATTTGCACCACCTCAACAATTTGGTGGCACACGAATGCGAGAGGAACACACATTTCCTTCTATAACCACAAATCCGCAACAAACCGGCAACCGACCGATGTGAAACGAACAACCCTACCTTTTTGAAATTAATTGTTTTGAGCGAGACACGCATTTTATTTGATAAAGAAAAAACGAACTTTTCAACAAAGAAAAACAAGTGAACTACTACCGACAGGAATAACTACTACAAACAACAATGACAAAACCCCGCGTCAGACTCGGCAGAAAAATAAACATGGAGCTGTCGACTTCATACCAAATTTAAAGAAAAATTCGAGCTCGATAAACATTTTTCATGGTTTCCTGACATTCCCCTGCAACAAACGCGAGGAGCAAAATCACGTAGGACTATATACATTCTCTTCTGCACAGCAGATGCAACAACAAAGAAACAATTACAGGACATCCTTATCAACACATAGGAAGAAGTTGAATCAACAATACGAGTTGAGATGCACCACACACGCTGATAAACTCACAACTTGGAAGTTTCGATGACAGCCAGCAACAACACCCCATTCAACACGAACGAATGTGCAACTTGCGCTCGTACAATGTACACACACTACCGCAGACTCACATGCGAAGGCAATGGCAACTGGAAACCCATTCAACACGAATGAATGTGCAACTAGCGCTCGTCCAAACAATGTATACGCACTACCGCAGCCACACTTGCGAAGACACCGTCAACTGACACACGATGTCAACACGAAACAAAAATTTTCCTTCCAAACGAACAATTCACTTCACTGTCCAAGCAACTTGTTGCACATGTCAGCAAACACACAAAAAAAAACAAACAAAACAAATGTCAGCCTAAAAAAAAAGAGTAAACGCCATTTCCACACGTAAGTAAATACTTTTTTTTTACGAACACACTCCATTTATTTAAACAACCACACCAACAGCAAAAAAAAAAACAGGACGAAAAGTCAATTGCCGAAAACATTACTTACAAAAAAGAATATACGCTGCATACTTTTTTTTTTTTTTCCTAGGAAGGGGAGTATTGCGCGAGCCTTTTCTAGTCTCACACAAAAACATGCGTTCACATCTCAAGCTATATTACTTGTCATATACATACGCGCACACGTCCACACATGTACATATATTCACGTTCGTGTACATACACTCACATTCACGTGTATACACACATGCTAATATACACACATGTACTCACATATGCGCACACGTATGCACACATGGGCAACGTCACTTCCTCTTTCAAAGGAAATCCACACATGTGCAAAAGACCACCGGAAACACCTATAAAAGCAAGAGCAATAAGCAGCTCCTTCCTTTTCGGACCAGTTTCCGAGCTGGGCGGTCTACGTACCGACAGTGTGCCTTTTCGGCAGGTGCGCGCACGTGTGTGCCTCACGCACTTGCTACTATGTGGGGCAAAAAGCCAACAGACAGTACGTACACTTTATACGCTTTCTCTCTCCATGAACTGGATTGACATTCTCACTCTTTCTCTCTATATATATACAACTTGCCCCTGAGAATACCTTCGTATAGCTGACTGCTAACATGGCGCGCAGTTTAACTGATGTCAACCCTCTATCCTTTTTTTTGTCTACACGCTGGACTATCATTCCCATTTCCCCTACATTACTCACTTCTCTTCCCACGCGCGAACAAACGATAGTGACTCAAACATGAGATGAACACACATTTTCTTTTTCCTTCTATACTACAAGTCCTGCAACAAACGATGGTTACACCTGCGCAGACATGAACCCGTGTTATACCTAAAACATTCATTCTTCAGCAGTAAATAAACGACACGTTTATTCAATCCAGCAATTGAGTTTTTGTTTCCTTCATTCCATTCGTTTCATTATTTTCTTTTGTAGCGAGTTAGGGTATTCATATCCTGGCCCGCAACACGAGTTTGACATTACTTGTTATTTCTTTTTAATTAAATAAACTCTTTAAAATAAGTTTGAACACCAAAAACCTACAAAGCTAGGTAGAAAACGAAAACTTAGAAAAATCAATACAATTTTTTAAAAACAATAAACACGTAAAAATATTTTAAAAAATATTATGGGATGTGCATTATTACCTAAAAATATACAAATTTATTTTCTATTTTTTTTTTGGGGGGGGGGGGAGGGCTAGTTTTAAAACTATATCTACCTTAATATTTTCTTTAATTTTCTATTTTTGAGCAATTATCCTCCTAAGACGTGACGTGACTCTCTTATGTCGGACATTTTTTGTTCATAAGTAACACTCGACATTACTTTTTCTTTTTTTTTTCTTTTTTTAACTAAATAAACTCTTTAAAATAAGTTGAAAGACCAAAAACTTTCAAAGCTAGGTAGAAAACTAAAACTTTAAAAAATTAATTTAATTTTTTTTTAAAACAACAGTAAACAAGTAAAAATATTTTTAAAAAATATTATGGAACGTGTATTCTCTTTTAAAGACAATATCTTTAAGAACAGTCATAAAATGTGTTTTCAATCGATATTTATTCAATAAGGGACCAGTTTTCCTACCTAGTAAAAGGGGACGAGTTTTCCGGAGACGAGTTTTCCGGGGACAAGTTTTCCTAAATTCGAATTTGGACATAACCCATCAGAACAGTCTTCACTGAGCCCATTCCAAATGTTAGAATTCAGTTATAGTCAAGATGGCTTACCCTTTTGGACTTCCGGTGTCTGCTCTGTAAACGGGACGACGGTGACAAGCAAGATATAACCTCTTCTTATTAACGATTGTTTTATTCTCAGATAATGTGAAAGCCCTTCCTTGCCCACCGCCACCTTTCCCAATCGTACGAATTGTTTCCTCGTCCATTTGACCATTTGACCATGTCTAATTTTAAAGCTAAACTGACATTAGAAACCAGCAGTTAAAAAGAGCAGACACTTTTGACTATAACCGGAAGTTCTTTATATCTCGATCCGTGCTAACTTCACAGTTTTCTATTTATCAAATACCTACCAGCTAATATCAGCGAAGATGACTCATACTCTGGATGTAGATCGCGTTAAAAATTTACAAATTATTGATTACGTGACCATAAGTTGAACTCTTTTATTTCCAGATGAATACAAAAATAGAAATAATTGATTCAGACAATATCTGCAGTGGACAAGAATCACAACGGAAATAGCTGCTTGCTGGGGATTACGTCATATCAACCTTTTTTTTATCGTTAGATACAAAAATCGCATGTGTGTAATTTGTATTAAAATGATTGGTAGATTATTTGGTGCTAGTGCACTTATTGATCCGCGCTATTTTTTAAAATCGTATGTCCAAGTTTAATTAAAGTTTTATGATATGTTTTTTTTTTTTAAATTCATTTGTAAGGTTAAAGTACAGAATAGGTACACAATAGCCTCCCCTCCGCATGTTAAGAATGGCTTTTTAAGTAATAACGTTATTATTTACGTCCGGATCGGATCACTCTCTGCACCAGTAGCGATTATTTATTTTGAAAGTAGATATTTTGTAAAAAAAAAAAAAAAAAAAAGGTATCTTTGCTTATTTTAGAATTAGAATTCAGCCTATTAAAAAAAATGAATTGTACTAGAATCTTTATGATGTACGTCATGAAACAAAGATGTCATATTCCAAAAACCACGTAATTTCATCAAGTAGATTTTATATATATATATATATATACATATATATATATATATATATATATATATATATATATATATAAAACAATTTTTTTGAGATTTTTAGCGATTTTAATAGGAAATTGTAGCCATTACCAAGCTGATTGTGAATCGAGCTTTCTCCTCCTTATTTATAAAACGTGACGGATTAAAACATAACCTTTCGCTTCCTCATAATGTTTGATTTTCTTAGTTTTTTTTTTTTTTTTTTTTAAGAAAATACTTGATCAATTTACTTGATTTTGAAATAGGACATCTTCGTTCCATGACTGGTATGTACATCATAAAGTTTCTTTTTTAAAGATTTTTCTGTCTTTTTGTTTTGAAAATAGGCTTATTTCTAAATAAGAACCAAAGTCTCAATATCATTTTGGGTTATTTGAGCTATTATTCTCATCTTCATTACCATGTTCAAAACGTTTCGGCTTATGTGACCTCCGGCCTTCTTTAGGCGAATCTCTTTGAACTTGAAAAGTTCTCTGGGAACCTATACAGAAACGTAACAACCCTCTATTTACTTCTTTTCTCAAGAGACAAACTAAATATATCCCACATTTAGACCCATTACGCCTGCCAGCTGTGTTCCTAAGGTCATAATTATCAGTTAATTAGCTTAGGAGTGAATCTTGTAAGTACAAATATAATATAAACATACAATAGGTAAGAAAAGTAAACAAACCCATATATATATATATATGATGATTGCAACGTCTTGTCAGACGAGTGCCACTCCCTGAGACACTTAAAGTCCATGAGCCCCAAAATGACTTCCATCGCCACAGGACCATTTTAATAGACAAATGCCTGAGGGAGTATCTATATACAGATGATGTTACAGAGTCTTAGCGTTGTACGACAACTACACACACACACACACACACACACACACACACACACACACACACACACACACACACATATATATAACTGAAATTTTGAAATACTTTCAGATTACAGCTTGTATAATACTGTAAAATTAAAGTCCATATAAACATCAGTGTCTGCATTTATAAGACAATCCCAATCATATAAATAAGCTCAATATACGAGATAGAGCAATATTATAAATGTAAATTTGGAATTAAGTTCAGTAAATGAAAAAAATTTACAACAAACTTATTATTCGACAAGGAATTCAAACTTGATGATGATGATGATGATGATGATGATGATGATGATGATGATGATGATGATGATGATGATGATGATGAGGGCGATGATGATGATGATGATGATGATAACAGCAATGATTAATTGCCGATGACGATGATAATAACTATGATGACAGTGCCGATGATGCTGATGATGATGATGTGTTTATAATTTAAAACGTTCAGATAATTGAACATAAGATAAAATGTAATAATATTTATCACCTGTGCACAATTTTTCATCACAGCAAATAGCTGCATCCTCATCACCATCCACCACCACAAAAAGCACTACCATCACTATACCACTAACACCAATACCAACACAAACACCGCCACGACCACCACCGTCATGATCGTCGTCATCATCATCGGTTTCAGATCCTTTCAAATGTTAGCTTACGTTGGATAAAAAATTGCTTTTCAGACTAACCTTTTTCTGGGTAGGTCTTTGGCTAAGTTTAGTATCTGTTCTGATGTTGCACTTCATCTTTTTCCTTCCTCAGTCAGTGAACGAGAAATCCTACTTGACTGAGGCAATTTTTTTTTTTTGTTCAAATCCAGACTGTCTCTTTCTGATTAAGCTGGATTTTCCCCCACATTTTAAATCGACCTTGGTGTCTAACTTTGCCCTCAAGCGGATGCAGGTAACAAGGCACCCCCATAATAATCTCTAGAAATGAAAACAAGGGCTTTCCGATCCACATCGTTGGGTGTACGTTACCAGAATTTAAAATAGTGAAGAAAAGAATAGTGAGGATGCAGGCATTTTCTTAGAGCAAGAATATCTTGAAATGAAGATAGCTTTGCTTGGTTTCAAGTTCACAAGAGCAGGAGAGAAGAGAGGAGGGTTTTCTTTGTGGGTGGTTAGAAGACATATACATACTCTTCAAATTCTTTAAGAGTCTCCAGGTGAGCTCTAAAAGGTCCAGTCAAAATTAATACGTCAAGGAGTCTGAGTGTGCATCATATAACCAAACCACCTCGCTGAGGCTGCTCTCTGCAAGAGGAAAGAAATGCTAACATTTATGACTATTACACACACATGAGTTTGTGCACTGATTAATCGGCAAGTACACAGATCGGCTACTTTGTCGATTAATCAGTGTTCAATTGATTAATCGGTAATCAGCCAACTAATTAATTTTTTCTTTCCTATAAAATTAAAAAAAACAAACCATTTCAATAATGTCAAGTCACTCATCAGATAGCTTTGACACCTTAACACAGTAACTGCCAACCTAGCTTGACATCCACGAAGCATCAACTTTATGGCAACCTACCTGCCATATCTAATACCATCAGGGAGAGATGCCTACAATTTTCCGGTCACTGTCTGAGGTGCAAGCATAAATTGGTGAGTGATGTATTCCTATGGACTCCACGAGACGCAAGCAAAGCACGACCTAGATCCACATACATCCAGCAAATAGCACACGATGCCAACTGTGAACCTGAAGATCTGGGGCAGCTGATGGAAGACAGGAAACTCTGGAGAGGAAGAGTCATATTGGTCCAGGCAAGGAGCCCATGATGATGATGATGATGATGATGATGATGATGATGATGATGAAATTACAAACTAAAAGTACAATTTTCTATTCTTAAATGAATATTAAACCATTAGATAAGAAACAAAAGAAATTACAAACAAGCTACAAAGTACAAATTCCAATTTCTGCTTCCATTGTAGTATGCTGTGTTGGTTAACTGTGCTATGCACCTGCTGCTGCTTCTCTACTTCTTCTTCTATTCTTGCTGCCTGGTTCCTTTACTCTCATAGTCTCCTCATTATTTAACATTGAATACTCTTAAGTTATAATGTAGAAATATTAGAGTTGCTTCATTGTCAATACACATTACCACTTGTACTAAAGAGCCTCTCATTCACCACAGATGAAGCTGGTGTGTTTAAATATTCTTGAAGCCAGTTTATTCAGCGTTGGTAAGGTCTCCTGTGTCTTCTTCCACCACTGAAATGGCTCATCATCTCTTCCGAGTAGTTGTAAAGCTAGGTAATTTTAAAGTTCTTTTGTGTACTTAACCATAATGGACTTATTCCTTTTGAGTTTAGATTGTGATTCTTGTATTTCTGTTGTAGTTGCAGTCTCTAGGGTTAACTCAACTTCTACCAGCTCTAAGTTTGGATTTGTTACTGTAGGATTATTTGAAGCTAATTCATCAAACAGGCTTGAAAGAGATACAGTTTTACTTTTACTGTGATCTTCTTGACCCTTAATAGATCTTGAAGAAATGTAACCTGCTAATTCTGCTTCATTATCATCAGTAAGTAAAAGATGTAAAATCCAATTCTTAATGGTGTTTTCCATTTCATTTTTTTTTTAATTTTAAATTTGTATCTTGGATCTAAGAAAGTAGACACATAAAGATTTGGGTTTGTATTACTGTACACATAGATTCGAAAAAGTTGTCAAAAAAACAAATATATAACAAATAAATGTTATCAAAGGCAAGATAAGTTATTTTTCTACCAAACTGGATATATTTTTCGTGTTTTTATTCAATGTAACATGTTTATTCAGCTCGAAAAACATACAGTGTTTACCGATGTATTTGAAAATTCAAGATGGCGTCTGACTCTCTCTTTAACACGGTAAGTTTGGAAAAAGGTGTTATAAATAAAAAACTGGATAAAATACTGTTAAAACCCCGCTCAATATATGTTACCGTGACATAGGTGGACATACGTTGAAATATATCTAGTTTGGTAGAAAAGTAACTTATCTTGCCTTTGATAACATTTATTTGTTATATATTTGTTTTTTGACAACTTTTTCGAATCTATGTGTACAGTAATACAAACCCAAAGATTTTTATGATTTAGATAGTACTAGCGGGGGGGGGGAGGTACCTGGCGATGCCCGGGTGTTTTGAGGTGTGTGTGGTTTGGGGTTAAATCAAAACTCCGAGTGAAGGTGAGGAGTTAAAATAAAAAAAAGTTTTGGTAGGTGAGTATGAGGATCGAACCCGAACCCTTGAGGCTAAGTTGGAAATTAAAGTGTGAAAAAAAAACGTGCGACATTAACCACTGGGCTACCATGACATACAATGGAAACATGTTTGAATTTATTTATTTAACTATTAAAAACAGGTGGCCACAATAAAAGTTAACTCTGCTGCTTCCATTTGACCTAATTAAGGAGGTCAAATAAAAGTCACGCAGTTAACTTTTGCTAACCCAAATTTGACTGTTTTTATCCCCAACAGATGTTGGAGAGGGGGAAACCAGCTCCCCATTTTCCAGATTGAATAGCAATTGTTTGATATAAGAGGAGTTTGTCCCCACATTGATCAAAGCTGATTGCTTCTAGATGTTTCCCGGCGCGATGCCAAGAACCGCACGGTTTGAATTTAGTTTCATTTTATTTATACTAAAAAGCAGGACAAACAGGGGACAGAGAAAAATAGCGCGAATCTCATAAAAGTCGACATAAATAAATGTAGAGGCGACCCACATTCCCAAATCGTAGATATTATTATCTAGGACCTATATAAACAGTTGTAAGTGATAGTAACGACCTCGGGAGCGTGTGCGAAAGAAGCCTTTGCGAGACATACATGAAATGGTCACACACATTTTGCCTTTTATATATACAGACTAGCGGGGGTACCCGGCGTTGCCCGGGTGTTTGTAGGTGTGTGTGGTGTTAAATAAAAAAGAACCCGTGGGGGGGGGTAGGATCGAACCCGAAGCCCTGAGGCGAAGTTTGAAAATAAAATCGGCCAGCCAGAATGAGTTAGTGAAAGATGCTTGAATTTATTTAAGTAAGAACCAAATTGACAGGTGTGCGCCTGGAAGTCGTCAAGCGTTACGATGACGATGACGATGATGACGACAACGTCAATGACCAGGTTTGTTTGTTATAAGCGAAGTAAAAAAAGAAAACAACGTTAAAACTTAAGCGGGGGGGGGTAATCAAAACATTGAAAAAAAAACCACAAAAAAAACTAACGTAAGGCAAACGAACGATGAAAACAGATAAACGAACATGTGAAAAATGGCTTAAATAAGCCTGTTTCGATATTAAAATTTAAAAAATCGGTGGGTACCCGGGTGTTTTTGGGTGTGTGGTCGGGGGTGGATAAACAAAGTAAAAAACCCCCCAGAAAAATGAACGTTACGTGAAAAATGGCTTAAATAACACTGGTTCAATATTTAAATTTAAAAAATAAAAAATAAAAAAGAAAAGACATATCACACCACGATTCGAACCCAAAACGTTTAGATAATGAATCAACGCACTAATCAACTGACCTAACGCGACGTACATATCTTGACACATTTTCATTCTGTTAAAACTACTCCGGGCAGTGAGTACTGTCCCCTCGTGCTTTAAATATGTCCACCATCTGTGTTGAAGAAGTTTATATGGGCCCTAATTTCGTATATTTGTTCTAAATTATTGTTAAATTTGGACTATTTTTGAAACCGGACAAAAATTCTGAATTAATGAGATTTATGGTTTCTTACTTTTAAATTATTATTTTTAGTGCATTATTTGTTAGATTTTAACGTTTACTCAAAATTCAAAACTCTCATATAAAAAGTTTCGTATAAAGCCAAGAATTGTGTGAGGTTGTGCTGCTTCCCAAGCCACACAAGTATTGCTGTAATATCTGGTTTTGTCTCTAATTAAGCAAGTGTTTTGACAAGACTCTCAAAGATGCATAATAACCTCCACTAATGAAAATATTGCACCTATGCACCTAGGAATGAGTTTATGTTTGCATCTATGTATACTCATATCTACGTTTAACGAAAGTATTACGTCTATATATCCACGAAGGAATTTAGATTTACATCTATGTAGATGAATATGTCTATACCAATAACTTTCTGTATATCTGGGTATGTGTGTATGAGTCCATGTGTGTGTCCGCGTGTCCACATGAGGGTATCGATATATGTACATACCTATGTATATGTGTGTGTATGTGTATGTGTATGTGCCCGCTACCTACTGTCCACATATGTATGTATGAGTGTGCAGCTGTGTGTATGTCGATGTATGTATTCACGAGTATAAGTATCTGTATGTGCGCGTATGCTTGCATATATGCGTGGGAATGCATGTATGTCTGAATCAATATATGCAGGTAGGCTCATGTATATGCTTGCATGGATGTATGGGTGTGTGTGTGTGTGTGTGTGTGTGTGTGTGAGTGTGCATATGTGCGCATCCATGCTTATGCACACATACTCAACTTAACACTTTAAGGTCAATTGAGGTCAACGGGAGCAATGCGGGTGTATATGTATGCATGTATGCATATGCGCATGTGTTTACATGTTGAGGTGGAGATGTATGTATACATGTGCGCGTTTCTTTATGTGTGTGTGTGTGAGTATGCGCGCATGTGTGTGCTGGCACTTAACAACAAATAATAAAAAATAAAAATCAAATAAATAAACCGAATCGTAGTCCCCCCCACCTCCCAGCCTAAGCGAACACTCAACAGGTCAAGACATACCAAGAAATCATCTCACTAACGAGATGCCAACAACCTAAACCTTAGAACCTGAAATTTAAAGTAGCCCCCCTCTTCTTACCCCTACATATCTTCCTCCCCCCCATATATCCCTATGTCCTTATCCACACCAGAGATGAACTTCCCAGACCCCCACAACCACCTAATGTTCTTGAACTCAAAAACTGAAGCATTACCGACCGACCAAGCACCCCGCCTCCCACCTTCTCCCTTTTCTCTTTCCGCTTTTCTCGCACCCCTCCCCTGACATCATTCATTCTTTCATTTCACCATAAACGAACTGTTCTGTAAAGTCCGAGGAGGCTACATAACGGCCAAAAAACGGTCGCGTAGCTGAAACAAAAATGTAACTGAACAGAAAAAGACAGTAATAAAAAAAACGTATATATATATATATATATATATATATATATATATATATATATAATAAGAATTACAGTTAAGTTTACCAAGATGACAAAACTAAAGTAAATTATAAATCAGCAAATTAATATTATTTTCAGACCTCGAGCTTTTAATAAAGTACATACATATATCGGCGCTACTTCAACATTAATTAAGAAAAGAATATCAAACCACATTTCTTTTTTTAACAACCAAAATTCTAATAATAACCAAGGAACTTCTCTAATCACGTTAATTGAAAAACTTAATTCTAGTAATACCCCTTTCTCAATCAAATGGGTCATCCTAAAAAAGGTTAAGTCTTATACTCCAGGCTCTAAGTCATGTCGCCTCTGCACAACCGAGGCTATAACTATAATTACTTCCCCTCAAAGTAAAAATATAATAAATTCTAAAAACGAACTGATCTCTTTCTGCAAACATAAGTCCAAATTCAATTATGGTAAATTTGAAATTACATAGCCATTAATTTAACCTTTCAGATATATATTCTTTTCTATAACATTATCGTTTTCTCTACATACTTTCTTAATATTTTACAACTTAAACTATTTTCTTTTTATTGTAATTCTTTTTTCTTTCTTGCTTGGCCAGTTTTTCATCTCTTTACTTGTATGTATGTATGTATGTGTATGTGGGCGTGTTTGTTGTGTGTATATATATATATATGTTTGTGTAATTATATGTATTCATATATATGTATGTATGTATGTATGTATGTATGTTTTTACATGTGTACGTATTTATTTTATATTTCTTCTTATTTCATTTGGTTGTCCTTCAAAAACTTCTGCTGATAATTCAATTCTCAAATAATAACTTGTAAATTTCAGCTGACCTCTTTTTTGCTTAAATTTTTTGGGCGCCTTTAACATTATCTTGTCTGGGTCATTTTGACATTGGGTTTTCTATTTTAAAATTATTCCAATCACAATTCAACTTTTTTCTTTTTTCTTTTTCCACCCTTCTTTTTCTTTCTTCTTCGCCCATTTTCCTAAATTCAATCTTACCTCGACAGCCGAGCTGTATATTTGATCCATTTCTTTTTCATGCACTTTTTATCTTTCTTTTAATAATATATATTGGAATTATTTCCCATTTCTTTGTACCTATTTGTGAATTATTTCACGGATTTCTGCCTTTTGGATTACTTTGGATCATCTTCCAATTACGCGGATCCTTTGGATTTTACTTGTGTGAATGGAAATTTAACTAACTTTTTGGATTCTGCATCTTTGGATTTTACCGTCATTGGAAATTTTACCCTTCATTAGATTATCCATTCACGTGAAATCACTTTTTTATTCACCTGCTTCACTTTTTGTTATCAAGTAAGATCTATTACTTACTTGTAGTTTCATTTAATACTTTTGCAAACAAAATCCGATCCCACATTTTGCATTTTTCCTACCCTCTGATGAGAAAGAAAGTATTTCTTTGAAACTCCGCGGATTAAGGACTATCCATTTATTTAGTTTTTCCTTTTTAAAATTAAATATGTTTTAACTCTTTTTCAAAGTGTTTTTTTTAACATGTTTTAT
>NC_136524.1:47281891-47316891 GCF_053919585.1 Euprymna scolopes
AAGTTTCTGCATGTTAGTAGAGTTAATGATGCAGGAAACAGGGAAGGAATTCCAAATTTTAGCAGTACTAGAGAAGAAACTATTAGTGTGGAAGTCTCTCCGGCATCTAGGGAACTCAACAGTGAAGGGATGGAATTTTGCTGCTTGTCAGATCAGTTGAGGGTATGTACTCCGAGGGGGCACATTCCATTAAAGTACTTGTAAAATAAGCACAGGTTTGGGACATTGCGATGGTGGGACAGAGGTTGGAGCTTGGCCGACAGTGTGGGATCTAATAGAGTTGGTACACGTTTCTTTGGCCCGTCTAAGAGTGAGAGACTAGCAGTAGATGAACGAGTCCAGATGTGGTAACATGTTTTTATTTCTCTTTCCTCTGTCACCATGTTTTCCCTTTTGTTTGTCTATTTTTAATTAATTAAAAACTTGTTTATTGAATTATAGATGCAACTGCTATATGTATATGATTAAATATGGGGGGGGGGGATAATAAGCACTCAAATAAAACTTACTTGTTTGAAATTTATAATTTAAATATATTTTGGAGTCAAACTCCATCCTCAGTATTTTGTATATCTTTTTTTTCCATGTTGCAAAGTTTGGAGAAAGAAAAACACTTATTTTCACAACGTTTGGGAGATATGAGCTCAGATTTTCTTGAGGAATCTTTGTCAAACTCAAGAATCTTTCTGTTGAACTAAGGAATTCTTCTGTCGAACTCCGGAATCTTCCTATTGAACTCGGGAATTTTTCTATCGAATTCGGCAATCTGCACAGAATTTTGAATGGAACCTTTTATTTAATCCGCAGGGATAACATGGTTTGCTCCATCAGCTATGGCTGGGTAGAGGTCCTAAGTAATTTGAAACTATATTTTGAGTGTCATCCACACTGAGGATTGAACCTTAAACCTCTAGAAGAGTGTCACTTGAAACTAAATTTTACCAAGTCATTTATCCGCCATGCAATGGTTCCTTGCAAAACGTTTCGCAAATAACACTCAAGATGAGAACAGTAGTCCGAATAATCTAAATAATATAAATAATCAATTGTCATCTCAAAAATTCAGAAATATAGTAGTTTTTTTTTTTTGTAGATCTTATTATTCTGAGAAAAAAAAATATAAAAAGAAACAAGCACAATTCTTATTCTTGTGAAGCAAATTTGTTTATTTACTAGCAGGGAGACCCAGAGTTGCCCGGTGATTGAATGAGGATCAACGACGGTCCCACACTTTCAATACTTTTATTGTCATTGAAATCGGTGAAATCGCCAGTTTTTCAATCAGATTAGCTTAATTGCCTGCTCTAGTTGGGGAAAAGTCATGTACCATGGTTCAGTTGTGCTCAAAACAGAAACACTCATTTCGAACACTGCTCTGTCTTATGAAAGAATCTACTGCTGATTTAATATGCCAGGCCCTTCTACTTGTGTCATGATAAAACTTCTAAAGTGCATTTTTGACGTTAGGTTGTATCAGAATGTTAACATTGGTCAAAATCAGACTATACCTGCTTTTATCAGACTATTTTGAATTATCTATTTTTAACGCTTATTGGGGGCCAAAAACCTATCTAAGAACACTGCCAGACACATAAAGTATATTTGTGCGAAATTTCAAAAATTTATCAACTCAGCCGTTTCCTAGTCGATACACACACACACACACACACACACACACACACACACACACACACACACACACGCACACACACAGTGACTTTTATATATAAATACTTTTTTTTCAAACAAGACTGATTTGTGAAGGTCAGGGATCAGTTGACCCTCCTTTGAGATGATAACTATAACAGGCCCGGCAGGGTAAATTTTTTTAACACAGAATTTGTTAGAAAAATATCCAATAAATTATAAGTCAACAAAAATGCCTACTCTTATGGACCGGTTGTGGCATACCACCTGAGGGGATGTATTATCGCCAGACATAAACAAATAATTTTTCGGGTTCAAATAGAAATTTAAAAAAATAAAAATAAAATAAGAAAAAACAATTATCTTTTCCCCTGAACTCCATTCTTGATTTCAGAGAAGATATCAGTAAGCATAAGATCCTTAAGAAACAACAATGATACAGAAGATTTTCTAAAATATATAATTTACCAGCAAGGCTACCTGATGTTACCCGGGAGCATAAAAAAAAATACAAGAGGTAAAAAGTATGTATAACATCTTTATATTAAAACGTCTATCTTTTTACTTCTCTCAATATGTCTTTCTATTTCTTTCCCCCTTCCTCGATTTTCTACATCTGTCTCCCCCACCCTTTTCTCACCTCTTACCAGCCTATTCCTCTCTCTTGTTTTAATGTATTGAAAATAATTATGTAAGTCATAAAAAATTAAGTAAGTACTTCATCTCGCCTTTATATAATAGATAACATTTGGATTGACTGACCCCCACCCCACGATGAAACCCGACTCAGCTTACCCTCTCCCAAAGAATAAATAATTATTTTAAAATTTTAGATATTATTCATCTAAGGCACCGCTGATCAAGAATATATCCACTTTGTAGGTGTTTGTTTTGTAGTTTTTAATACTTAGCTGGATATATGAACACACATGCACTATAGTTATGCAATCCCTACAGCCATGTACCTAGGAAACAGAGTCATAAAACCTGACATAATGATATAGAATAAGAAGAAAAAAGAAGCAACCTTAGTAAAAGTTACCAACCCCAATAATACTGGGTTAAACAGAACCGAAAAAGAGAAGATAACGAAATACCAAGGTCTTATGTACGACATGAAAAGAAATTGGGATCTTAGGAAGATTTCCATCATTCCAGTAATTATAGGAGCAACCGGACTCATGAAAAAAATTTCAAAAGCTACCTGGCAGATATACTCGGTGAGCCAAGTGCAAGAGAGAATCAAACACTTGCACTTAAAGTGATGATCGGAATCTTAAAATATCTCTCAGTCGGAATATCTGAGTTAGTGGTTAAATGTTTGGCATCTGGGAGGATGCCCCATTCCCAGCTTGAACAAACTCAGAAAAAAAAAAAAAACAGAAAAAAACAGACGACTACCCTTATTATAAAAACGGTTATTGACAAAACAGGTATGACAAAAACTGTAGAAAATAAACAAAATATTGGAAAATTCATAAAGCAAAGACGTGGATAAAAAACCCCGGATGTTTTGGTCTGGAAAAAAAGGCTTGTTGGTCTTGGTCTTCGGGCTATAATCAAAGTGTAGTATATGTTCTGATTTGAGTTAATTTGTCTCGGTCAATGGAGTGGAAACCCTCTATACTGAGACAATTATTATTTTTGGTCCCTACCAGAGTGCTGCTTTTGCTTTTTTTTTTTTTTTTTTTTCCGGGAGCTGGTCCCCACCCCCACATTAAAAACGACCTTGTGTCACATTTTGCTTTCGTGGGGTAGCAAATAAATACTAATGAAATCTTTGTGAATGAAAACCGATTCGAAATGTATCATCATTTGGAGGAAATGGACATCGGTTGATTGACGAACTAATATGTCTTCAATCAGAAAGAAGATGAATTATGTTGTTGTGATGATTGCTGGCAGAGTTTGGAGTTCAAAGCACAATATCTTTACACACGCGCGCACACACACACACACACACACACACACACACACACACACACACACACACACACACACACACACACACACACACACACACACACATTCGTTTTGAACTCCATTCTTGGATTTGTTTTCATTTCATGAGTTGTTGATTTGCTGGCCTTTTAACAGCCTTAAAAAAAGGCCACTGCATCTCAACGAAACCATGGTACGTCTCTATGATATGTAAAATAGTTTTTAAATAAATAATTTATATTTTAGCTCTCCCATTTCCGATCACACACTTTATAAATTTCTTTTCAACACATCCCGATACCCTAGCAGCCAAATAGCATAACAGTGAGAAGCACCGACTTTTTGCTTAGGCAGTCAAGTTTCAATCCTGGCTTGAGGTAGTTGCTAGTCTAGCCGCACTGATTAACTGTGATACAGCAAAACAAAATTGTATGTGGATGACTATATATATATATATATATATATATATATATATATATATATATATATATATATATATATATATTTAATTTATTTATACAAACATTGATGGCTACACATGTGCATACATGTTTCTGTAATCACCCGTTATTGGGGAGATTATGTCTTCAGGCCAAGAATTTCCCTCGAAAACTGAAACTCAAGATACAAAAAGATTTTTCTTATATCACTTACAAAATTAGAATCTTGTCATAGAATAGGGGTGGGGTTGGTGTGAGGGAAGATAAGCAAGGCCTCTGATCAATCCATTTATCTCAGGCTTTTATTTTTTCTCATCTTAACTTCGGTAGGGACAATTTTTATTTTTATTCTTTTTATAACCTAAAAATTAAGTATCTACTCTCTGGTGTAGCATTGTAAATTACTTGAGAAGTCAGACAATATGTCGTCTATAACCAACGGTCAAACTTTAAGTGTTCAGCAATTTCAAACGGCCACCCAGTATGGCCAAAACGATATTTCCGAGTTTCATACACGCATGCTTCAGAAGTTTTGTATATTTCCTTACACATATGCACAAAAATATAAAATATAAAAATGTAAGAAAACCAAAAAATATAAAATGCAACAATATAGTATATACATGCATAAACACATAGACTCACATATATCTGTGTACACATATACATAAACATAAATATACACACATACATATATATTTACACATACACATCCGTATTATTTACACTAAACGTACATACATATCCATACTATATCCATGTATATTTATACACGTACTTACACCCACACACATATATCTACATACATAACCATATACATACATGCATAACATATACATATACATAAAAATATATGCATACACATATACATACATAGCACATTTACTTAAACACACACACATATACGCGAAGGAAACTATTTCAATACAGAACATAAATAAAGTTATGATTTATTTATCTAGATAATTAAGTCATTTAGCATGAAATTTCCACTAAGTTATTACATATATCGTGGAAAAACACATACCATCTCACATAAAGTTTCATGTAAGCGTTGAGCACTACATACACTCCTAATGCATGAAAGATATATAAATCCACATATACACACATGCCCACATATAGACATACATATAATACAGATACATACCAATACACACCTATGCATACATAAATGTACAAAATATACATATACATATACATAAACATACACACACATATATATACATATATATATATATATATATATATATATATATATATATATATATATATATACATACACACATTCACATACATACACATCTACATATACCCATGCATATATACAAACATATAAATAATTATCATCGACACATTTATATATATAATATATAATAATATATATATATATATAATATATAATACATAATAATATAGATATATATTTATATATATAATAATATAATACAGATACATACCAATACATACCTAGGCATACATACATGTACAAAATATATATATACATATACATATACATACATATACATAAACATACACATATATATACATATATACACATACACACATTCACATACATACACATACATATCTACATATATCCACCCACATGCACACATATATATATACAAACATATAAATAATTATCATAGATATACATGCGGACCTAACTGTGATTAATCAATAGTTAGTATCAAAAAATTAGTGTATTTTCAACATTATGACTAACTATGTAAGCTTGTGAGGAAATATTTACTGTAAGAACAAAGAAATACGAAAAGATATATAAAAAGTATATACCGCTGTGATTATACCAAACTAACAAACGCTATCAATTAGAAATTTTTAAAAATATCTAAAAACAAACCTAAAAACCTATACATACATACATACATACATATATATATATATATATATATATATATATATATATATATACACATATATATATGCATTATATACACACATACATGCAAATGCATACATACATATACATATATACATATACCCACAGAGATATATACACAATACACACATAACACATATATACATATATAGATACATAGATACACATATACATATATGTACATACATACATATACACATAAATATACAGGTGCACTCGCGCAGCCATACATATAAATATATACCCATATAGACACATACACATAACTATATACTCATACATACATATATGTATCGTATAACTATGATTTCGTGCATCTCTAGCCCTGTGATACTATTTCTTCTTTTTAGTCATGGTTAATTATCTATAGTTAATTTAATGTGCTATAAACTTTATATTTATTTAATAAAGTACACTTTAACTTCGGCAGTATGGTAACCCATCGAATAAATACCCTTATATGAGACAACCGATTTCAATAGGTCACATAGACATACACACAAACATACGTACATACATACATATATATAGATATAGATATGAACGCATTTTATACATAAT
Source organism: Euprymna scolopes (assembly GCF_053919585.1). Classification (NCBI taxonomy): domain Eukaryota; kingdom Metazoa; phylum Mollusca; class Cephalopoda; order Sepiida; family Sepiolidae; genus Euprymna; species Euprymna scolopes. The sequence continues at coordinate 47,288,387 of NC_136524.1, forward strand.
TTCTTTATCAACACCCTATACGCAAACACCTGCATTGGAGTTTACACAATTATATTACGCGCACCCACCCACTTGCTATTTTTCGTAGATTGTACGCTTTTACTATATATATTACAGATATATAACGATAAATAAAAACAAAACCTGAACATTTAGGCCATATAAACGAAATACCTTATACATTTCATAACATCGTATATACATATATACATATCCACACACACACACACACACACACACACACACACACACACACACACACACACACACACACACACACACACACATATATATATGTGTCTGTCTTTGTGTCTGCATGTGTACATTTCCCTACGCAATAACTCTGTCAATTTTTAGTCTACAGACTCGAAATTTGATATACAGGGTACTGAGATTTGGGAAAATCTATGTGATCTGTTTTCGGCCAGAAATTTGGCCGTTAAGGGGTAACAGTTCAACAATTTGACCTTTGAGAACTCTACCAAATTGCTCCGACAATTTTGGGTATAAACACTTGAAATTTTAGATATAGGACATGGATCTAACTTAATAACTTAATTTGAATCACAAACAATAAATGTTAAGAGGTCATAATAGGGGTCAAATGTTAAAAAATTGACCGTTTTTTTGTTTGTTTGTTTTTTTTTTTTGCTCAGCATACACTTCCCAATACCCGGGCAACGACTGGGCCGAAATGCTAATATATATATATATATATATATATATATATATATATATATATATATATATATATATATGAACAAATGATTAATAAAACATGTTAAAAGACATCTTGAAAAAGAGTTGAAAACATATTTAATTTTAAAAAAGGAAGCACAAGATAAGTGGATAGTGAATTTACTTGATTCCTCCAGCCTTGACAGACGTGTTTTAAATATTCTCTCCAGTGCTTTTTCTTTTAATGATTTGGAATTCATTCCATTTGCGATTTTTTCCAATAAACTCTGCCTTTTGGATCATTTTGGACCATTTGGAATTTACCCATTGGATTGGAAATTTTAAATTCGACCGTTTTGGATTTTACCATTCTTGAATTTTTTACCCTTCACCGGACTATCCATTCATGTGAAATCTTTTTATCATTTTTCTTTTACCTCCTATTCCCCTTACCTCACCCTTCTTTTTTTAACCAAGTATGAGCTGTGACTTACTTGTAGTTTCATTAAATACTTTTATATGCAAAATCCGATCCCGCATTTTGCTAATTCCTGCCCTCTGATGAGAAGGAGAGTATTTCTTCGAAACGCCGCGGATTAAGGACTATCCACTTATCTTGTGCTTCCTTTTTTAAAATTAAATATGTTTTTAACTCTTTTTCAAGATGTCTTTTAACATGTTTTATTAATCATTTGTTCATATTATAAGCTCTATTTCCTTTTCGGTTTTATTGAGCTTTTACATCTGGTTGAGATTACTTTACTTGTAAATATTAACTCTTTAATATTTATAATATATTTTAAGTTTACCATTTTGATTACCTTGGTAAACTTATTGTAATTTATATATATATATATATATATATATATATATATATATATATATATATATATATATATATATATATATGTATATATATATATATATATATATATATATATATATATATATGCATGTGTGTGTAAAAATATGAAAACCAATATGGTGATGTATAATGTCACCCACATTTATTTCGAATTCAATTATTTTTTTAGGGGTGGAGTTTGCCTATAAACAGGAAGTGTTTTTTTATGCGTGTTCTTGCAGACTTTACATCTCCATTTCCTTTTTGTCTTTTGTCTCCTTCAAATCCTGTTTTCATTCCATATAATAAACTTTCTATCAGTTGTTTTTAGGAGTATCAGTCTCTAAGAAGTTGTTCAGTATTTTTCTACTGTTAAAAGAAAGAAGTGTAAGCTATACTAAAAATAAAATTCAGGCGTTTGCATGAAAAAGAACCTAATAAAAATTTATGAGCGTGAATTACTTTCATCTTTTGATTTTTGAATCATAACTAATTATATATACAAGGTGCCTTCAGACTTTTTTTTCGCACAGGCATTTAAAATTATCATAGACTCTTGAAAATTCAGTATGTTATTGCTATACATCTAATGAGATGACTGAGTAATTTTAATGATTTCAAGTTTAAATGACTACAACAGGAATTGGAATACACCCTACTAAAACCTGATTGTCACAGCTGGTAAATTTCAAAAATGCAATTTGGACGCAAGGACTTTTTAGAAGAACGATATGCAATAAAATTCTGTTTTAAACTTGGAAAAAATGCCACATAAACGTATGGAATGCTTCAGACTGCTTTTAGATCATCTTGCATGAATCGAGCATCAGTTTTTCAGTGGTATAAGAGATTCAAAGAAGGCAGAGAATCTGTATGATAATGATAGGTCTTCGAGGAGTAAGGAAGTCAGAACATCAATGTTAATTGGCCAAATAAAGAATACCATGGATAAGGACCGTCGTGTGTCTATAGAGACAATATGTATACAATTTGACATGTGGATGGGCTCTTTGGATTCAGCTAAAATAACAGACCTAGTGGATTTGTATATTTTATATTACCTAACTAGAACCATTGAAGTTGAAAACATCGGTCTATATAGATGAGATTATGATTATAAAAGACTGTGAGAGAATCAATAAAAGCATCGTCAATGAATTTCGGAGAATCAAGCTAAAAATTGATATTGTTTCTAATATTAAAATAGTTAAATTTTTGGATGTAATCTTAGATTTAAAGAAGGGGTGTTGTGAACCATATAAGAAGGAGAACGCTAATCCCTTCTCTGCTACCCACTATCTAACCACCCTAAATCGAACATCAAACACATACCTAAGTCAATTAGCAAAAGGATTAGTAACAACTCCTCCAACCAAAACATCTTCAACTTCCACAAAATTTCTATAATAAAGCCCTTAAAGACAGTGACCATAAACATACGGAACTAGAATATATTGAACCAATACTATCCAATAGTACACCTAAAATAAACAGAAAAAGGAAAATAATCTAGTTTACACCACCTTTTAATATGATGCTTAAAACTAACCTAGGCAATAAATTTTTAAACCTTATCAAAAAGCATTTTTCCCCAGAAAACATTCTGCACAAAATTTTTAATAAAAATACTATCAAATTAAGCTATAGTTGTATTGATAATTTAGAAAAAATAATAAAAAAACATAAGAACAAAATATCAAATGGTATTAATAGAAAGTAACTAAATCATGCAATTGAAGAAGAAAGTGTGAATGCCCTATTAAAGGAAACTGCCTAATAACCTCGGTTGTTTACAAAGCTACTATTTCTACTAAAGAAAACCCGGATAACAAAAAATATTATATTGGCATGGCAAATAACACACTCAAGGAAAGATATACAGGACACAAAGGCTCCTTTGAGAATCCAAATTATACATACAGAACATCACTATCTAAATACTTTAATGAATTAATTGAACAGGGATCTTCACAATTGTAAATTGGAATATCTTTAAGAGAACAAACACTTGTTCGTCTATAAATTCACCTTGCTACCTATGTCTTAATGAGAAACTATGTATTATAACATTTAGGGAGCAGGATAAGCTCCTAAAAAAAAAACACACGAAAACTCTATCAATTTAAAACAGTACAAGAAACACCTCATAAGTATTAATTTTATTTATTGCGGACCACTATCCTCATCTTATCTTAGTTGTTTCCCAGCATTTTGGCCAACTATTTCTCTGGTCTTTGTCAAGTGATAACCGCGACGGATAGGAACTCAGAATCTCTTAACTGCATTTTCAGCAATTACTGCTATCCATAGTTGTTGTCGTCTCACCACGTTCTTGGCTAAGTAAGCCTCTGGCCGGCTTTGGGTGGGATTGAAACTGCTATCTTCAGAAAATTCTCACCTGGAACCGATGAAGGCCAGAGGAATAGTTGGCCGAAACGTTGTGAAACAATATCTAAGAAAGATGAGAATAATAATCCGCAATAAATAAAATTAATATAAATAATACTCATCTCAATAATGAATTCCAATTAAAATAATATATACCTCATCAGTAATCTAAATCTAATCTGAGGATTTAGATACTACTTGAATGAATAATCTAATGTGCTATATGCATACTCTCAATTCTTATGTGCTATAAATCATTATACTTTCTATGGTTTAATGACACTTATCTTTCTGCTACCCATATACATCTTCACCCTTTTCACTCCATCCATGATTCGCCTATACAAAGTGGGTCCTGGATATGACCTTAAGCTATATCCAATGGTGAGGCCCCAGCTTGCGGGCTTTGAGGAGTGTGGAGCCACCTTTTAATTGCCATTGCTCCCAGGTCCACTCTGACCCAGAGTGGTAGTACCTGTTAGGGTCCTAACTATGGGTTAAATAGAAACCGACTTGAAAAAAAACAAATGTATTCTATTAAAAAACTTTTCTTCAAAATAACTGGATTCGGCATTAAATAACCTGAGGAGTGTGGAGCCACCCGTTAATTGCCATTGCTCCCAGGCCACTCTGACCCAGAGTGGTAGTACCTGTTAGGGTCCTAACTATGGGTTAAATAGAAACTGACTTGAAAAAAACAAATGTATTCTATTAAAAAACTTTTCTTCAAAATAACTGGATTCGGCATTAAATAACCTGAGAAGGGTTGATATGCCATAAAATAAAAACAACCAACCAACCAAACCTATACTAAGTATCTAGCCTTCTATGCACACTTATAAAACCATATATAACTATATATTTTTATTTCAGAGACTCATTCATATTGTCATGTATATGTATCTTATGGTTCTATTTGATATGTTATATATATGTATCCTGTGAATAATGTACAAAATGTTTTGTCAACAGGTGTCTATATCTCTGTTTCCCACCCATATTGGTAAATGTACGCATAACTATACCCATCCCTCCCTCTAATCTAATCTAATTAACTTTCATGTTATATAGGCATATACTAGTATATAACTTTCGTACATTTCCTCCTCTTTAGTATATGTTTACATAATTTATATAATTGCATGTATGTATATATATATATATATATGAGCTGGGAAGTTTTAGATCCAATAAGGTTTGCTAATGCATTTAATGATTATATTGCATTTTTATTTATCCTCCTTTTTTTATCTGTCTATATATGTATATGTGTAGTTGTGCATGCATATATGTGCGTATTTTATGCAAATGCATGTGTATATATGTAGTTTACCATGATTGTTCTGACATGGTACAAATCTCCAATTCTTAAATTTTCAAATCCATGAGCTAAACCCAGAACCACCCTACTCCTATCTATATATACGGCTATAACCCCCCCCCCCGCAAAACTGATCCCCCCCCCAAAAAAAAGACAGACATTATAAACTTTAAGTTAAATAATAGTTATCTATTCTGCCTATGTTTCAATCTAATACATAGAAACATAATGAATATTGTAATTAAGAAGTCACTTATTTTGACAGATGGTTTACACCCATAGTAATGTATGCACGTTACCTAACTCCGCTAAAGTAATGTCATTTTAATTTTAATCACTATTAACCCAATTAATAACAAGTATAATTAACACCTTATATAATGCATATAATAATGTAACAAAATTAACACCGTATATAACACCTATAATAATGTGATAAAATTAACACCTTATATAACACCTATAATAATGTGATAAATTTACACCTTATATAACACATATAATAATGTGATAAAATTTACACCTTATATAACGCATATAATAATGTGATAAAATTAACACCTTATATAACACATATAATAATGTGATAAAATTAACACCTTATATAACACATAATATAAAATTAACACCTTATATAACACATATAATAATGTGATAAATTAACACCTTATATAACACCTATAATAATGTGATAAAATTAACACCTTATATAACACATATAATAATGTGATAAAATTAACACCTTATATAACACATACATAATGTGATAAAATTAACACCTTATATAACGCATATAATAATGTGATAAAATTAACACCTTATATAACACATATAATAATGTGATAAAATTAACACCTTATATAATGCATATAATAATGTAACAAAATTAACACCTTTTATAACACATATAATAATGTGATAAAATTAACACCTTATATAACACATATAATAATGTGATAAATTAACACCTTATATAACACATATAATAATGTGATAAAATTAACACCTTATATAATGCATATAATAATGTAACAAAATTAACACCTTATATAACACATATAATAATGTGATAAAATTAACACCTTATATAACACATATAATAATGTGATAAAATTAACACCTTATATAACACATATAATAATGTGATAAAATTAACACCTTATATAACGCATATAATAATGTGATAAAATTAACACCTTATATAACGCATATAATAATGTGATAAAATTAACACCTTATATAACACATATAATAATGTGATAAAATTAACACCTTATATAACGCATATAATAATGTGATAAAATTAACACCTTATATAACACATATAATAATGTGATAAAATTAACACCTTATATAACACATATAATAATGTGATAAAATTAACACCTTATATAACACATATAATAATGTGATAAAATTAACACCTTATATAACGCATATAATAATGTGATAAAATTAACACCTTATATAACACATATAATAATGTGATAAAATTAACACCTTATATAACACATATAATAATGTGATAAAATTAACACCTTATATAACGCATATAATAATGTGATAAAATTAACACCTTATATAACGCATATAATAATGTGATAAAATTAACACCTTATATAACACATATAATAATGTGATAAAATTAACACCTTATATAACACATATAATAATGTGATAAAATTAACACCTTATATAACGCATATAATAATGTGATAAAATAAAACCTTATATAACGCATATAATAATGTGATAAAATTAACACCTTATATAACACATATAATAATGTGATAAAATAAAACCTTATATAACGCATATAATAATGTGATAAAATTAACACCTTATATAACACATATAATAATGTGATAAAATAAACACCTTATATAACACATATAATAATGTGATAAAATTAACACCTTATATAACACATATAATAATGTGATAAATTAACATCTTATATAACACATATAATAATGTGATAAAATTAACACCTTATATAACACATATAATAATGTGACAAAAAGGTGTGCATACTGTCTGTTGGCTCTTGCCCCACACATAGTAGCAGGTGACGTGAGGCGTGCAGGCGTGTGCACCGCAGGGAGCTGTTGGTCTGTTGACCGCCCAGGTCAGGAGCCGAATCAAAAAGAAGGAAACAGCTCAGTTCTCTTGCTTTTGTAGTTGTTTCCAGTGGTCTTTTGCGCATGTGTGGATTTGCTTTAAAGGGAAGTGACGTTGACCATGTGTGCGTGTATGTGTGCGTACATGTGTGTACGTTAGCGTGAGTGTATATACACGTGAATATGAGTGTATGTATGTGAACGTTAATATATGTACGTGTGTTTACGTGTGCATGTATGTTTGTGTGCGCGTATGCGTATAACAAGGAATGTGGCTTGAAATATGAACATGTGTTTTTGTGTGAGACTAGAAAAGGCTCGCACGATACTCCCCTTCCCAGGAAAAAAAAAAAAAACATGCAGTGCATATATGTAAAAAAAATTTTTTTTTTTATAAGTAATGTTTTCGGCAATTGACTTTTCGTCCTGTTTTTTTGCTGTTGGTGTGGTTGTTTAAAAAAAAAGGAGTGTGTTCATAAAAAAAGTATTTACTTATGCGTGGAAAAAGGCGTTTACTCTTTTTTTAGGCTGACATTTGTTTGCTTGTTTTTTGTGTGCTGACATGTGCAAGTTGTTTGGAAGGAAAATTTTTGTTTGTGTTGACATGATGTGTGTAGTTGCTAGTGTCTTTGCAAGTGAGTCTGCGGTAGTGTGTGTACATTGCTTGTACGGGCGCTTGTTGTGCATTCGTTCATGTTGAACGGTGAGTTTCCAGTTGTCGGCTGTCAACGAAACTTCCAGTTGTGAGTTTATCAGTTTGCGCGGTGCATCTCAACTCGTATTGCTGATTCAACTTCTTCCTATGTGTTGATAGGGATGTCTTGTAATTGTTTCTTTGTTGTTGCATCTGCTGTGCAGGAGAGAATGTATATAGGCCTATGTGATTTTGCTCCTCGCGTTTGTTGCAGGGTAATGTCAGGAAACCGTGAAAATGTTTGTCGAGCTCGAATTTTTTTAAAATTCAGTATGAAGTCGACAGCTCCATGTTTATTTATCTTAGCCAAGTCTGACGAGGGGTTTCGTCATTATAGTTCGTCCGCTGCTGGAGAAATTCTCTTTTTCCTCGCCGTCCGTATATCCAACATTGCTTGTGTTTAGTCAAATAACGGAGTGATGTGCCGGTTGTCTGAAAAGGAAAAGAGTTCTGGAAAAACAAGGTCCGTTAGCGCGAAGAGGAAAAGTGGAGTTCAATGCCATTGTTGCTTGTTGAGATTCTTGTCAGTAGTAGTTTACTTGTTGTTTTTCTTTGTTGAAAAGTTCGTTTTTTTTGTTTATCAAATAGAACGTGCATCTCACTCAAAACAATTCATTTAAAAAAAAAAGTACTGTCAACATGCTTGTTCGTTTCACATCAGTCAATCGCCGGTTTGTTGTTGTGGTATAGAAGGAAGTGCATGTTCAAATCACGTCCAGGTCACCATTTTAGGGTTTTAAATGCTTTTAGAGCACAACCTAATAAAATAAATAATTCAATAAAAGCTTCTGAAATGACGAACACAACAACTTCATAAAATGTAACACCGAAAAGGTTTATTAAGGAGAATGTGATATGTTCCTTGTCAAAACGTTAGCGTGGGTGTGTATGCACGTGAGTGTGAGTGTATGTACATGAACGTTAATATATGTACGTGTGTGTATGTGCGCACGTATGCTTGTGTGCGCTTATGTGTATGACAAGAAACGTGGTTTGAAATGTGAACGCATGTTTTTGTAAGGCTCGCACAAGCGCATCTACTATAGCATCCAACTTAACTGATTGGTTAATCATCGGCATAGACGGCTACATATTGTCCAAGAAATTCCAACAGAAAACGAACAGCCAACCTTTGTACACTCCTGAATGTGCTAACACTATCGCACAGGTATGATAAAAAACAAGAGAGAGAGTCATATGCTCAGTCCATCAAGTCAAAAATAGATGAATAGAGGTTTCGATGAGTTTTGGTGTATAACAAACAAGGTCTTGAACAGATGTGCGTCCTCTGCCTCAATCATCACCAACCAACCTGACATGATTTCATGTCAAGAAGTTTGCATCAAACTCAGTCCTATGCAATCAAGTTCACCTACCTCTCGATTATCCTCCCAAGACCTACATACATAAACCTGGTAACTGAATTCTAATAAGCAATAATAATAATAATAATAATAATAATAATAATAATAATAATAATAATAATAATAAACTATTTTAAAAAGTCTGTTTTTCTTTCAGTTATGTGTTAATTTATTTACCCAATTGTTTTTCTTTATATACTCGCTCCCAATCCCCCTCCCCCAAATACTGTTGTTCAAATTTATTATTGAAATTTATTGTTGTCAATTTGAGATTTACTTGTTATTTTATCCTTAACGTATGCCACATTCTTTTGAAAAAAAAAAAAAAAAAAAAAAAAAAAAATGCCTACGCCATTCCATTTTAGTATACTTTTCAAATAATCATACTTATAAATGCGCCGCCTAGTGTCGAATGTTAGCAAAAGAGGTAGAAGACAATTTCCATTCAAATCAAGTCGGAAATTAGCCGATTGCTCAAGAATTACATACGTAAACCTGGTAACTGAATTCTGGTAAGCAATAATAATAAAAAAGATTATTCTTTCTTTATTTCAGTTAGTGAGAGGGGAACCTATCGCCATACTTCCCCTAAACAGATCAATTGAACTTATATTAAGTAGAATACTTATTGTAATTATCATCAATGTGTTTTAATGGAGAGTAGACAATGCATTGCGGGCATGTTGTCAGCAGCTCCCGTAACTCTCGCTTCTCCTAATTTGTTTCTCAGTCCTCGTTTAGAACGAGTGATATTTCTAACAAAGGGAGAACAAAAAGCGGTATTCTAGGTCGGCAGTATTTTTGCATTAGCAATTTATTTCTATCTTTGTGACTATTTCACTAATAAGGGTGCTGGAGGTAAATATTTTATTGGTCTGACGTTATCCGCCTGATAGTGAGGGATACAAACTTTGGACTAACCACTATCAACAGGTGCAAAGTACTGGGGCTGCTGTATTGCCATTTGGTGAATGAATTCAGAACCATGCTGTAGCTTCTGGTGGGGCTTCTCCATGCTATATTTGTTAGTAATTGCTATGGCTTTACCTCATCTACAAAAAATATATATTTCCTCACTTCTTTTTCGCGCTTACTTTCCCTCTACATCCTACTCTAACCATGTCTGTCGACCTATTCCTCAAATCCTAAAACTCTGTCATGAAAAATTTCCAGAAAAAATACACGAATAAACCCAGAACTTCAACTTCCAACATAGACCCCCCACCACTACCAGGTTTCCTTCTCAAACATCAGAGGTCTACATTCCAACCTTCTAGAGGTTGAAATCCAATTATAGGAGACCAAACCAGACCTATTCTTCTTAAGTGAAACTGCCATTGGACCGATTATTTCCCTAGATTTGTTCATGATTAAAGGATATTCATGGGTATGCAATATGTGCTTACATTAAAGATGGCTTTCCATGTGGTAGGGATATCTCTAGAGAAGACCCTAAATTGCCCTATATGTATTTTTAGATTGCACTTGCTCACACCAATGCATTTTTATTTGCCCTTTATCATCCCCATAACCGCGGAATTACTATCTTCAAGAGCATATCTGGGAAAATTGACCACACTGTCTGCTCATCCTTTGACTAACATTCACATTTGTGGTGACTTCAATATTCACAATGTGGAATAGTTAGCCCATTCAAACAAAGCAGATGATGAAGAGAGGTTCTGTCATGACTTCTCCATTGCTTATGATCTAACTCAGATTTCTGATGAACCCACCCGTGTGCCTGACACTGATGGTCAGTATGCAGTCTCCTAGACCTTCTCCTTACAACTTGCCCTATGTTCATCTTCCATTCTGTTCCCAAAAAAGAATTCTAGCAAAAACCTAACAGCAAGCTATGATTCTCTCCAGAATTTGCTGCTGCCATTGCGCACAGAAATCATTATTTCCATTGCTTCCAATATAATAGATGTACTGAGACTAAAGTCGCCTTCAATACTGCAAGCAACCACTGTAAAAGAGTAATAAAGAACGGGAGAGAGTTTATGCTCAGTCTGTCAAGTCTAAAGTAGCTGAGCAGCAGCTTGGTTCCAATCAATTTTGGGAAATAACAAACAGGGTCCTGAATAGTAGTATGCACTATATCCCAACCATCATCAATGGACCTGAGGTAATCTCGTCAGCGTCAGATAAAGCTAACTCTTTGCTAAAACTTTGCTGCTAATTCTATCCTATGTGATCAGAACTGCATATTTCCTTCCGTGTCTGAAAACACACTATGCGGCATACAAATATCTGTGCATGATGTTGCCAAGCTAATCAAAAGCCTCGATTCCAGTAAAGCAACAGGCCCTGAGAGCATTCTATTATAGTACTGAAAAAGCTTCAACCAGAACTAGCTCCCATACTTACAAAGCTGTTGTCTTAAAGAGAAGTGCTTCCCAACACACTGGAAAACCTCATCAATATGTCCCATATTTATAAATTCAGGTGATCAGTCATCTCCCTCTCAATACAGATCAATCAGTCTCCTGTGTGTCATGAGCAAGTTGCTGGAATCTGTGTTAAATAGAGAAGTAGTCAACGATCTCAGCAAAAATAACCTTCTTAGTAACATACAATATGGTTTTCGTTCTGCTAGATTTCTAGCAGATGTGTTAACAGTTATACCTTATAGGATTGATAGGGTATGGCATAAAGGTCTACTCCACAAAATCTCCAGCTACAGTATAGCTGAAAATGTCTTCTCAATCATTAAATCATTTCTCTCTGATAGACTCATAACAGTAGTGGTTGATGGACAGAAATCAGAAACTCACAGTTTTAATGCTGGAGTCCCTCATGGGTCCATCCTGAGCCCAACTCTTTTTCGGATTTACATAAATGATTGGCCAAATCACGCCTTAAGATCATTCGTATACATTTATGCTAATGACACTACCATCTATGGCAGCAGTTCAAAGGCCATAAATGACCAATTTCTCTCTGATTCTCTCTCCTCTGATCTTGATCACATGGTGCAATGGGGAAAGAGGTGGCTGGTTATTTTAATGCCTCTAAAACTAAGCTTCTATCTTTACATCATCAATGCTCTGGTCCCTGTCTGGCATCAATTGAAATGAATGGCTCTCGTTTTAGGGAAGCTCCATGTTTTGGCAGGCTTTTGGGTCTGATCTTTACTGCCGATCGGAGATGGAACACATGCATCACATCCGTTGCCAATGCTACCGAGGAAAAATGGTGGGATCATTGTACCGCTCCAGTAAATATCTCACTGCTGATGCAATTCTCTACCTCTATAAGATCCACGTACGTCCAAGGATGAAGTACTGTTGCCACATCTGAGCAGGAGTTGGTAGAAAAACTTATCTTGCCTTAACAGAGTTCAAAATAGACTTCATAGCCTAGTGAGGGCTGCCCTTGTCTCTCCCTGCAACCGTTTTCCAACAGAATAGACATTGCGAGTCTGTCTCTGCTTTCTCATTATTTTCATGACAAGAGCCTCCCTTGCCTGACTTTCACGAAAAACACTCATCTAGCTGAAACCACTATCAATAATTTCCCCCACTCTTTATCTGTGCCTAAACCTAAATGTAGATTCCATGAACAAAGCTTCTTTCTTAGAACTGCACGTCTGTGGAACTCTGTTCCGTTTTCCTGCTTTCCAACTAACTACAATATGGTTGTCTTCAAGTCCAATGTAAACAAGTTCTTGATGAGCCGTTCCCTTAAGTAATCCAATTTACCAAATTTCCACTACTAACAATTACTATTTTCCCATTGACTACTGTACATTCATTAACCCTTATCCTCGAGTGACCTTTAGGCTTTGATAAGTGGTGACTCTTTTGTTAAAAAAAAAAGAAGCAATCTGAGTTATATCTACACATTTGTTTGTGATATTAGCAAACTTATCAAGAACCTTGATGCCAGCAAAGCAATTGAACCTGACAATATTCCGGTCAGTATTCAAAAAGCTGCAACTAGCTTCTGTTTTATTCAATTCATTTTTGGGGTTTTCATTTAGAATTCGATTAAGTAATAATAAAAAAAAATACAGAAAAGACAAACAATCCTCAACACATGACCTTGGCATGGACCATTATTTTTTTATACCTTGTTATAAAACAACTTCCTGCGATGTACATAACTGTTACGGAACGAAAGTGTCATATGCTAAAAATCACGTAAATTGATCAATAATTTTTTTTTAATAAGAAAATCAAATTTCATGATTTTATGACGAATGAAACTGAACAGCCAGGAGCCGTCATGTTTTTTTTTCTTTTTAGAATGTGTTAAAATTCAAGAGTGGACAAATCAATTCGACTCCCAAGATTTGTGGATTATTCTATGGTTGCCAAAAATTATCAATCCCTAAAAATGGTAAAATTTGATTTTCTTTAACAAAAAACTACTTGATCAATTTATGTGATTTTTGGAATATGACATGTTCGTTCCATGACGAGTACATACATTACAAAGATTTTTTTTTTTTTTTTTGTTATTTTAATTAAGTGTAATTCTAAATAAGCACCATTTTTCCCAGCCGTTGAACACTCTCCAGGCGTAAAACATTATTTTTAAGATAGGGATTGCATACTTAAAAATCGGCCACCTCAGGGTGTAGGGGATGGAACATGTCAGCTACATAAAACCATTTTGCTAAAATGCAACCAAAAATGTTTAGTGTTTTGGATTTTATGCACAAAGATAGAGTTACATTTCTTGTTGATGATGTTGTATGCCAGAATCAAGTCCCCTAACAAGAACAAAAGATGATTGTCACAAAAATAGGAGATACCTATTGACTTTAGTCTTTAAAAGACCAAGTTTTATAAAACCAAGTTTTGCTGTTTTATAGCAAGGTATAAAAAATAATGGAGCATGCCAAGGTCATATGTAGGAGACGGAACACGCCTGCTACATAAAACCATTTTGCTAAAATGCAACAAAAATGTTTAGTGTTTGGAATTTTATGCACAAGATAGATTTAGATTCTTTGTTGATGATGTTGCATGCTAGAATAAACATCCCCTCGTGTCCTTCACTGCTTGAGTGAGGACAGAGTTATTCTCTGAAGCTGTTCTTTGAAGGTAAGCATGGTGAATCCGGTTGCTAGCTTCTGACCACACTCCAGTAGTACTAAATTGTTTTCAAGACAGCGATTTTCTGATTGGAAAGCCTAATCAAGTCTAGGCCGTACCAAAGTCACGTGTGAAGGATGGAAAGCATCTGATGTTAGGCTTAGAAAAGACCTGGGCAGATGTTTGTTTGGAAATCAATTTCTTAAAGCTGTCCAACACATGCATGACAGTATGCAGAACATACATTAAGATACTATTACTAAATAGCTGGCCACCCGGCGTTGGTCGATCGTACAGTACGCTTAAAGATGATATTTTAATTTATGCAGATTGCGTACGGATTATTATAGAAGCAATCCTCTTCTGAATATTATATATTACGAGGAATAATTTGCCTGCTAGACTAATTCGCCAAAAAAAGTAGTAAATAAAAATGATAATATCGTTCATCAAATTCCGTCTGTGTTTGTTTACAATATCACGTCAGCTGATATTTGGGCTTGATGATCTTAAACATAGTCTTTCTTCCCTTATAGATAAAAAAAGAAGAATTTTTACAACAATAATTAAAGATATATTCCCCCTGTAAAAATTATTCATATTTATTTATAAGAGAAGAAAGACTATTTTTTAAATCGGATTTTTTCAACTTTCGATACTTAACGGATGAATTTCTGTACAAAACATATCTAAGAACACTGCCAGACATATAAATTACCTTTGAAATTTGCTAAAGATAGGCTCAGACGTTTCGGAACCTATGAAGAAGGAACTGAGAAACACATAGACACACGCAGTGACTTTTATATACTAGTGAAGAAGAAGAAGAAGAAGAAGAAGAAGAAGAAGAAGAAGAAGAATACAACGATAACTACTTAGTTTCTTGCGATTTCCCAAATTTATACTTTTTGGGTTGTAATTGCCATCTGGTCAGGAATTCATCGATACTCTCCCTCTTCCCCTTCTCTCTCTCTCTCTCTCTGAGAGATATAGTGTGAAAATCGTAAAATAAATTTTATTTTTCATTTTCGTCTCAACCTTGAAATTATCAAAACACTCGCAGCCATATTTCAAACGCGGCGTATATGTTATTTCTTTGTTACTAAGCTACTTTAATGAGGATAGATTTAGTCTTTGAAGTCGTTCTTTCTAAGTAAACGTTGAGAATCTCGTCACCAGCCTGGTTGCCAATATTTGTACATGCTCCAAGCGTTGTAACGTTACACAGCACCCAACACGTTGTAGCAGAGTATGTCACAAGGAACATATTTATTTCGAGATATTTTCCCAAATAAAACGTTATCGTGTTCCTTCTCTTTGACCTCCATCATAGGATTAGTGAATCTCTTGACAAAGGCTTCCTTCCCAAGGCAATTGCTCTTGACATATCAAAGGTCTTCGATAAGGTATGGCATAAGGGCCTACTTCACAAGATTTCCAGCTACGGTATCACTGGAAATGTTTTCTCAATCATTAAATCATTTCTCTTTGATAGGTTCATAAGAGTAGTGGTTGATGGGAAGAAATCAGAGGCCCACAGAATTAATGCTGGAGTCCCTTAGGGGTCTATGCTGGGCCCAACTCTCTTCCTGATCTACATCAATGATCTCCCAAAACACATACTTAAATCATTCGTTGACATCTATGCTGATGACACGACCATCTATGGCAACACATCAAAGGCCGTAAATGACAAAGTTCTCTCTAATTCTCTCTCCTCTGATCTTGAGCGCAGGGTACAGTGGGGGAAGAGGTGGCTGGTCACTTTCAATGCATCCAAAACCAAGCTTCTATCTTTACATCATCAACGCTCTGATCCACATCTGGCATCAATTGAAATGGATGGCTCTCGTCTTGGGAAGGCTCCATGTTTTGACAAGCTTCTGGGTTTGACCTTTACTCCTGATCTGAAATGGAACACATACATCAGGTTTGTTGCCAAGGACGCTGGGAAAATGGTGGGATCCTTCTACCGCTCCAGAAGATATCTCACTACTGATGCAATTCTCTATCTGTATAAAAGCCAAGTAAGTCCAAGGATGGAGTACTGCTGCCACATCTGGGCAGGAGCTGCTAAAAACAGCCTATCCTGCCTTGACAGAGTACAAAATAGACTTTGTAGCTTAGTGGGGAATGCCTTTTTCTCTTCCCTGCAGCCTCTCTCCCATAGAAGAGACGTTGTTAGCTTGTCTTTGTTTTATCGTTATTTCCATGGCAAGTGCTCGTCTGAGCTCCAATCTCTCGTCCCCCCTCACCAATCTTTCACGAGAAACACCCGTCTGGTTGAAACTATTGTCAATAATTTTCCCCATTCTTTATCTGTGCCTAAATCCAAACGTAAATTCCATGAGCAGGGCTTCTTTCTCAGAATTGCATGACTGTCGAACTCTCATCCGTTTGCCTTTCCCACCTGACTACAGCTTGGATGTCTTAAAGTCTAACGTAAACAAATTCCTGACAAACCGCTCTCTTAAGTAAGACACTCTATCAAATCTCCAATACTAATGATTACTGTAATACTATCTCATTGATTACTGTATACGCAATAACCCTTATCGCTGAGTGGCTTCCGGGCCTTGATAAGTGGTGACCTCCACGTAAAAATTAAGAAAAAAAAAATCATCTCGAACGTCTCTTTCTCCTTGTTAGTTTTTTTCTTTTTCCTTACGGTTACGTAATTTCACATACAGCTCCGCATTTGCATACAGCCGTGATACTCTGTTACAGTGTGCAATATCTTTTTGAAGATAGGGATTTGTTGATTGGATGACATATACTCAAGAATTGGTAGAATTATGGTTATACATAGAGGACACAAAATGTCAGTTGTTTAGCTTAGAAAGGACCTCCAGAGCATGTTTGGCTTATTCGTCTTCTCGATAAAGTCATTTCTTTTTTAAGTTTCATTTTTTTTTTCTACTCCTGCCTTCTTTTTCTTTCTGCCTTTCTTTCTTTTATTTTCTACTCCTTTCTTTCTTTCTTTTTTATTTTATATCCCCTCCACCTTTTCTTTCTTTTTCTTTCCTTCATTCTCTTCTTTGTTTTCCTCTTTTTTTTTTAAATTCTATTTCTGCTTTTTTTCTTACTCCTTCCTTTCTTTTTTATATTCCTTCCGTTTTTCTTTCTCTTTTCTTTCCCTCATTATCTTTTTATTTTTCATATTTTCTTCTTTTTTAATTTTCTATTTCTGCCTTCCTTCCCCTCTTTCTTTCTTTCTTTCTTTCTTTTCTTTTCTTTTCTTTCAGTCTTTCGTTCGTCTTTCTGTCTTTCTGTCTTTTATATTATATTCCTTCCGTCTTTTCTTTCCTTTAGTCGCTTCTTTATTTTTTCATCTTTTCTTTTAAAATTTTCCATTCCTGATTTCTTTTTCTGTCTGTCTGTTTGTCTTTCTTTTATTTTATATTCAAACCGTCTTTTCTTTCTCCTTTCCCGCCTTCATTCTCTTTTTTTTTTTGTTTTTCATCCTTTTATTTTTTATTTTAAATGTTCTATTCCTGTTTTCCTTCCTTTTTATTCCTGTCTTTCTTTATTTCTTTCTTTTATTTATATTCCTTCCGGTTTTCTTTCACTTTTCTTTTCGTCCTTCGTTGTCTTCTTTGTCTTTCATCCTTTTATTTTTTATTTTTATTAATTCTTTACTCCTGCTTTCATTTCTTACTTTTTTTTTCTTTCCCATCCTTGTAATTTCTTCTTTTTTTTCTTCTTCATTTCCTCTTATTCTTTACCTTTATTTTCTCTACATTCCTTCATTCACCTTTCTCCCTTAAAAAAAAAACAAAAAAAAACTCTAGAAATATTCCTACCCATCTTATTCAAACCTCTCAATATAACCGACCTACTTATAAAGATATACACTTCTATCCCCCCCCCCCCCCGCTGGGGATATATTAGGCCTTTTTAACCTTTTAACCTTTCAAACTTTTAACCTTTGACTCGGACAAATCAATTTTTATACAAAAATATTTTGTTTTGTGTTTCTACACCAAGTAGTATTAATTTCTATCAGAACAATTCAACATTTTTGTTTTATCTACATGACATTTGTGTATCTTGTCCTTTTCATTTTTTTTTTTTAATTTTTAGGGGTTGTTGGATACTCATCTACATGTAAGCAGTGATTATTGTCGGGGTTCAAAGGGCACACTATCCTCCTTGGTTTAACAGATTTTCAAATTCTAAATTATCAAGTTATTATTATTGGCTCACATGGAGCTTTCACACAAGTCAACAAACGATCTGATTGGAAACCTGTGGTATTCTCTGGAAGCTGAGTGACAACAAGTTTCCCCAGACGTCCAGTTTCCCCACACCTCCTTCGATAGCATTTGCAAATGAATTTGCATCATCGCAACAGCCGCTTACCATTGATTTCTCGCTGGTAGTGGCCATTGGTTTATACTGGAATTTGAGTGGCACTCAGCCTCCCCAAGGTCCCAGTTCTCTTTGTGCTTGTCCAGCCGAGGTCTGGTTGGCGCTTGCTCCTCGGTCTTTCAGTCCTTATTGACCCTTCTCGGCCCTTTAGTATAATTTTTTTTTTTAGGGGGGGGGATCGGTCATGAAACAATTGGGGGAATGCATGATGGGGGGGTGTAGAACTTGTAAATATGCAGTATTTGCATTATATTTTATTTAACAAGGCGTCTACCTGTCTCAAAAATGCAATCTGGACGTGAGGACACTTTAGAAGAACGATATGCAATAAAATTCTGTTTTAAAGTTGGAAAAAATGCCACAGAAACGTATGGAATGCCTTAGACTGCTTTTGGACCATCTTGCATAAATCGAGCATCAGTTTTCGAATGGCATAAGAGTTTGAAAGAAGACAGGGAGTCTGTAAGGGATGATGAGAGGTAGGAGGAGTAAGAAAGTCAGAACACCAGTGTTGATTGGCCAAATAAAGAATTTCATGGATGAGGACAGTTGTGTATCTATAAAAACAATAAGTGTACAGTTTGATCTCAGTGTGGGAACTGTATGCTCAATTATTCATGAGGAAATGAAGACACAGAAGATTTGTACCCAAGAGTACTCGGAGAAGATCAGAAAGAAAGACGTTGAAATGACAGCAAGGAGATGGTCGAACTGATCAATTCAGACTCCACAGTTCTTGATGCTCTGGTGACCTGAGATGAAAGCTGGATCTACCGCTATGACCCAGAGACCAAGAGACAGAGTTTCCAGTGGAATCTTGCTGATTCTCTCAGACCCAAAAAGGCCAGACAAAGCAAATTCATCCAGAAACTTAAGATGATCCTTACTTTTATTTATTTTTATTTTTTTGACAGGCATGATCTACATGCACTGGGTTCCCACCGGACAGACAGTCAACAAGGAATATTATGTTGTGGTTTTAAGGGAGTTCAGGAAGCGATTCCGTTGGAAGAGGCTAGCACTCTTCAAATCAGGTCAGTGGTATTTCCACGAGGACCATTGCACCAGTCCACAACTCCATCCGTGTCACGGACTATTTAACCAAGATGGGTATAAAGACAGTTCCTCACCCTCCCTATCGTCAAAACCTTGCTCCCTGTGACTTTTGGTTATCCTCTAAGCTCAAGGAAAACCTTAGAGGCTGTAGTTATGAGACAATTGAGGAGATGAAAGAGGCTGTGACGAGGGTCATTGACACGCTCACACAAGAGGATTTTCGGGAGGGGAGGGGCTTCCAGAAGTTGTTGGAATGGTACAACAAGTGCATTGCAGCCGGAGAAGATTACTTCGAAGAGAACTAGTTTCATGTGTGTAGTATCAATAAAAGTAACCATACAAAAAAAGTCTGAAAACTTATTGAAGGCACCTCGTAGGTTCAATTCTCAGTATGGGTGACACTCAAAATACAATTGCGAAGTATGTAGCTGATGAAACAAGAACATGGATTAAACAAATGGTTCTGTTTGAAATTCTGTGTAGATTCCTTGAGTTCGAGATAAAGATTCCCGAGTTCGACAAGATACACCTGAAGAAGGTCGGAGGTTACATCGACCGGAACGTTGTGAAAATAACACTCAAGATGAGAACAGTAATCTGAAGAATCCAAATAATACGAATTATTAATCATTATCTCAAAAGATACACCTGAAGAAGGTCGGAGGTTACATCAACCAAAACGTTGTGAAAATAACACTCAAGATGAGAACAGTAGTCTGAAGAATCCAAATAACACGGATATTCAATCTTCATCTCAAAAATGCAGAAACAAAATATTACAACTGGAAAAATCTCAAGGACCTATTTCAAGAAAAATTCAACCGAAACCGTAGATTCCATCTAAGTTGGACTGTTCAAATTTTCTTTCTTTTCTTTTTTTTTTTTTTTGAGCATGAGAACAGTAGTCCGAAGAATCCAATCTAAAGAATCAATCCTCATATAAAAAAAGCCAGAAACATAACACGCAGCATCAGTCTTACCAAAAATAACCTGGAAGTCTCCTTTGCATCCTCTTACCAGTCAGGATATCTCAAGTTAGATAAAAGACAAGGAACCTATGAACCTCCTGTTCAGAGATAATGCCTGGGAGAAACAAGCACTTTCTGGGAATGTGCCAGATTCACATTTTAAATAGAGCTGATCGTAAGCTATCTCTGAACTCTTCCTTTTGTGTTTTCAGTATATTTTGATTAGTGAATACAAGATCCTCTCGCCCTCTAAGAATGCATGTTCTCTTCAGACCTTTGTACTATATGCTAAAAAGGAGGAAGTAATACTTGGGGATGATGGTCTCATAACAAATGAACAGATACTACACTACCCCCTCACAAAAAAAATCTGAGGCAATATCTAGGAGAATGGTATCATTAGAACAGAACAAATACTAGGTTAGTTCATTAAAAAAAAAAAGGAGGAGGTAATGGCTGGCAGAATGGTTTCATGATAACAGGAGACATGCTACACTACAACCTTAACGAAAAATGAAATAGTTTGTAATGCCTAGAAAAATGGTCTCATCATAACAAATGAGCAGATACTACACTACCTCCAGACGCACTCACAAATAGCAAAAGCTGATGCAAGGGAGGATGTTATAATGACTGACCAACAAATACTTATCCCCATCCCGGAATTGAACATTGACAGAGAGTACATTAGTCTTGCATAATATAGTAAAATGAACTGAATATAAAACTATATGACAACATTATGAGTAAAAATAGAAGTAGTAGTCTAGATTCGGCTTCAGACAGACATATACCAAATCTCCTTCAGTAATAGAAGTAATAGTATATGTTCGGTTTCTGACAGACATATACCAAATCTCCTTCAGTAATAGAAGTAATAGTATATGTTCGGTTTCTGACAGACATATACCAAATCTCCTTCAGTAATAGAAGTAATAGTATATGTTCGGTTTCAGACAGACAGATACCAAATCTTCATTAGTAATAGAAATAATGGTATGGATTCGGCTATAGGCAGACAGGCACTAAACGTTTATTCATGCCTGAAAAATTAGCAGTAGCGACAAAATTAAAAGTAAACGTTACTGTGAAAAGTGCATCTACACGACAAACCTATCGAAGTTGTCGAGAGATGTTGTTAGCTTTGTGACATCATTGGGGCGCAGGGTCAGAGTTAACTTATGCTACAAATAAGTGCGATGTTATTAGTATCTGTGCAAAGGTGGACAAAAAATCAAATGTGGACACAGAATATCTGGATGGTGAATCAATTAAAGTTGTTGAGAAGTTTTTTCACCTTAGTGATACCATTGGATCACAAAATAGAGCAGGTGCTAGTGTGATTAGGTGAAGTGAGTTGCAGATAACATCTGTCATTACTAACTAGCAGAGACTTTCTACTGTTTATCATAGGAAGAGTTTAACATGTATGTGTGTGCTACATGATCATGAAAACTATCCTCTGAGGGTTGAGGACATGTGTTGCATAGAAAGAAATGATATGAAACTGATACAATGAATGTGTAATGTTTAGTTTTGATGATCCCAGAGAAAGATTAAATTCGAATATTATTGAGAGACATGTTCAGAACTGTAGACTTTGATGGTTTGGGCACATTGAAAGAATCGATGAGAGTTATTGGGTGGCAGATTTAGAAAAATCAAGATCTAGTTCACAAAGGAAAACATAAGAGGAAGAGGAACTGATACAGTTGAACCTGAGGGAAAGAAGGATACATAAAGACCTGGTCAGAAATAGGTTGGTTTAGAAGTCAGTTTCTTAAAGCCAGCATATAAGACGAATGTTAAATCGATGATGATCATCATCATCATTTTCATCATGATGAAAATGATGATGGATGATGATGATTTCTTGCAACCGGCATGTAAAGCTATTGTTAAACTGCTGCTACTGCTGCTGCTGATGATGATGATGATGATGAGGATTATAATGACAATGAAAACGACGATGATGGCGATGATGATAGCGACAACAACGACGACGATGATGACGATGATGACGATGATGATAGCGACAACAACAATGATGATGATGACGATGACCACAACAACGATGATGGTGATGATGATGATGATGATGATGACAACACCGGCGACGACGATGATGATGATGATGATGATGATGATGACGACGACGACGACGACGACGACGACGACGAGGAGGAGGACGAGGAGGAGGACGACGACGGTGGTGGTGGTGGTGGTGGTGGTGATGATGATGATGATGATGATGAATATTGTTTTCTTTTTTACAGCCGGGATATAAAACGAATGTTAAAATGATTGAGGTTATGGTGGTGGTGATAATGACGACGACAACAGTCTTATTTACATGTAAACCACTGCTAAATCTGAAGAAAACCTTTTTTCTTTATTTTCTTTTTCTTTATTTGTTTTTTTTTTTTTTAACCAAATACTATGACAAATGTCTTGTGCAGTAACCTCATGTTTATTTATAGAGATACGTCAAATGTGTTGATTAGCATCTACCTATGATAAGTGACTTGTCATAATACCCCAACCATAAATATTATGCATATTTTTTTTTGGGGGGGGGGGAGGTACAAGGGGGATGTTTATACTGTGACCATTATCTATTTTTGAGAAAACAGAATTTGAGGTCAATTTTAAATTTGGAACTGAAAAAAAAAGTGTCGATTTGTATTTTGTAACAAAAAAAAACAAAAAAAAAACAGTAAGGTGGGGTGGTCGACCATAGCTGAGAGCAACGTAAAGGCTCAGTTTTCAGTAGCAACTGCACCAGAGCATATAGAAAGACATCACACCTTTTCCAGGATTATGCCACTTATCCTTGATCCTTAATTTATAATGTTAAATATTTAGCAAGGAGGAAGTAACTACCATTTAAAAAAAAAAAGGTTTTTGGTATGTTTTGAGCAAGGATTCAACACTGGTCTCTTGATCTATTAGTGAACACTCTAACCACTATGTCCAAAGAGCTAAGAATGTACTTTGCATAAATAATCTACCAAATCACATTCTTAGATCATTTGTAGACATTTATGCAAACGACACTACAATCTATGGCAACACTTCAAAGACCAACAATGACCAAGATCTTTCTGATTCTCTCTCTTCTTATCTTGAGAACATGGTGCAATGGAGAAAAAGGTGGCCGGTTAATTTTAATGCATCGAAAACCAAGCTTCTCTCTTTTCATCATAATCGCTCTGACCCCCATCTGGCCCCAATTGAAATGAAAGGCTCTCATCTTGGGTAAGCACCATGTCTTGATAAGCTTCTGGGACTGACCTTCACTCCTGATCTGAAATGGAACACATACATCAAATCTGTTGCCAATATTGCTGGAATAATGATTGGATCATCCTATTGCTCCAGTAGGTATCTCATTGCTGGTGCAATTCTCTATCTGTATAAAAGCGAAGTACGTCCATAAATAGAGTACTGTTGTCACATCTTGGCAGGAGCTGCTCAGCATGCTCTATCTTGCCTTGATAGAGTTCAAAAACCGACTTCAAAACCTAGTAGGTGATTCCCTTTTCTCTTCCCTATAACCTCTTTCCCACAACAGTGACATTGTGAGCCTGTCTCTGCTTTATCGTTATTTTCATGGCAAATGCTCTTCTGAGTTCCAATCTATGGTCCTCCCTTGCCAAACTTTCACAAAACACTCAACTAGCTATAACCACTATCAAAAATTTCCCACACTCTCTATCTGTGCTTAAATCTAAACGCAGATTCCATGAACAAAGCTTCTTTCCTAGAACTGCCCCCCTGTGGAACACTATCCCGCTGGCCTACTTCCCTGCTATCTACAATATGGTAACCTTCAAGTCTGATGTAAACAAGTTTTTGTTGAGCCACCCCCTTAAATAATCAAATTCTACCCAACTTACACTATTAACGATTACTACACTACCACTTTACATTCATTAAGCCTTATCCTTGAGTGACCTTCAGACCTTGATAAGTGATGACCTCTTTGTAAAAAAAAAATAATAAATATAAAGAAATCATTTAAGATATTTAATCAAACAAAGCAAGGAGCACCCTATTTCTCATTCGTCATTCTTTCTGCAAACTCACTCTTGAAATGTTTCTCCTTCTATGTCTCCCTCATTAAACCACTGTTAAAGTATAGTTTCCAGGTCTCTTCTCCATATCCAATGCGTGATATATATATATATATATAAAGGAGATTAGAACAATAGTCTAAAGAGCAGAGTGTATTTTAATGTAATAGTGAAATTACTAGTTCAATTAAAATACAGGAAAGAAGAAGTGCTCGTTGTAATTTAGATATATAATAAGCTCGATAGGTAAATATCCTAGAGCTAATTTAATATTTAGTAATTTGATTGATAATTTAAAATTTAAAAATTAAATTATAATTAAATTAAAAATCTGTTTCATAAGAAGGAACAACAACAAAATCAATTATTTGTACGATCGTTTCGGAAAACAGTGTTTTTATTGTGGTAGACATCAAGTTATGGACAAGTGAACGTGTCTGTGTGTGTGTGTGTACATTTCCCTACGCAATAACTCTGTCAATTTTTAGTATACAGACTCGAAATTTGATATACAGGGTACTGAGATTTGGGAAAATATATGTGACCGGTTTTCGGTCAGAAATTTGGCGATTAAGGGGACAAAGTTCAACGATTTGACCTTTAAGAACTCTACCAAACTACTCCGACAATTTTGGGTCTACGCACTTGAAATTTTAGATATAGGTTTCTTGGACATGGATCTAACTTAATAACTTGATTTGAGCCCAAAACAATAAATTTTAAGAGGTCATAATAGGGGTCAAAGTTTTTAAAAAATTGACCTCTGCGGTCTTTTCCAAATTACTCAGAAAATTTCTGGTCTAAATATTTGAAATTTTACATAAAGGGTATTCAGAGATAGGGCAAGCTTTTTCATCAGTTTGGGTCGAAAATTTTTAGTTACCAATATATAAATGTATGCATGTATGTCTGTTTGCATGTCTGCCTAGAACTTTCAATAGAGGTGACGGATTTTACCAAGATCAGTATCGTTTTAAAGTTCGACCTTTCATACGACAAATATCGAAAAATTGGCTAAAAACATTAATATCTTCCCTTTCAACTAGGCACTTGTCTACAGGGGGGGTTACTTTTTTCGCCGATATTTTTTAAAGTTATCCTCTCCTTTAGATTGTCTAGCCTTAATTTAAAAAAAATGTTGCTTCTGGTTTGGCGGTGGTCGTGACAGCATAAACTTTAGGTTTTACCCCGTTCTTTTCCTCCTTTGCGGTACAGGTTCGAGCCTGCCTTCCTACTACCACTTTTTTTTTTTTTTTTTGCTCAACATACACATTCAAACACACGGGCAACGCCGGGCTAAAATGCTAGTATATATATATATATATATATATATATATATATATATATATATATATATATATATATATATATATATGCAATTATTACTATAAATATTTTTTAATACCTACAGACACTATTGTTTCATCCTTTCGGGAATCATCATTGCAGAATGTCACGATTACCACCAGGCATGAGATTCGAAACCAGCAATGAAACCACCTCTAACTAGATTAGCAAAGAACAAACCCACACGGCCAATGTTAACTTTGAAAAATACAGTTGAAATTTTAATATTTATTTTTAAATGTTAAGACAGTGATAGTGATCTAATGATTACGGCATCTGTGAAAAAATTTAAATGTAGCCATCTATCTATATATATATATATATATAAAAGGCATTACGGCTGCATGCATTTTTTGTATGCCCAAGAAAGGCGTTTTGTGTTGGGCTTCTCGGCGAGCTTACATTTATTTAGAACTTTCCTTTTGCTTCCTAGATTATAATATCTACGATTTGCGAACGGACGTTGTCTCGACATTTATTTTGATCGACTTTTATAAAATTCTTGCTATTCTGTCCGTTTGCGTGTTTGTTGGTCTTTTTCGTATAAATAAAGCAAAACTAATCGATCAAAGTCGATTTGCTGGACTTCTCAGCCGGGACGTTCAGAAAGCAATCATCTTTGATCAATATGGGGGAAAGGCTTCATATCAGACTATTGCTATTCATTTGGACTATTGCCAGAGCTCCCCTTTTTTGTGGGGAGCTGGTTTCCACAACATCATGGGGAATGTCAGAAAGCTTCCCCAACATCATGGAGAACGCCAGAAAACGGAAGCTTAACTGGCCTTTAACCAATGGTTATTTCTGTGTGTGCATGAATTCATTCACTTAGGAAGTCAATTTTTTGATTGATATCGATAGATTTGAACGCTGTTCACTTCCTCTTGTGTCGTAGCATAGTGGTAAGATGTCACGTTTTTTTCACTTTTCCGCCTTCACGTCGCGCGTTCTAGCCTGCCTGTCTACTGTCACTTCCTTTGTTTTTGTGCTCTACACACACACCTCCAAACATCCGGGCAATGCTGGACACCCCTGCTAGTCTATAATATAAATCTCAC
Organism: Euprymna scolopes; assembly: GCF_053919585.1. Lineage (NCBI taxonomy): Eukaryota > Metazoa > Mollusca > Cephalopoda > Sepiida > Sepiolidae > Euprymna > Euprymna scolopes. The sequence continues at coordinate 47,315,720 of NC_136524.1, forward strand.
CTGTCCGTTGAAATGCATGTATGTATGTATGTATGTATGTATGTCTAAAACTTTTGACTGAGGTAACAGATTTTCACGCGATTGGTATCGTTTTGTAAGCTCGACCCTACGGACGACAAGTATGAAAAAATTGGCTAAAAACATTAATTTCTTCATCCTCAACAGGGAGGGGGTCACTTTTTTTCGCTGATATTTTTGAAAGTCATACCCTCTTTTTGATAGACTTGCCTTAATTTAAATATTCATCAGTTCCGACTTGGCGATGGACGCAACAACAAAAACGTCACTTATTTTTTTTTTCACATTCTTTTCTTCCTCCGTGGTACAGGTTCGAGCCTGCCTGCCTGCCTACTAACACTTTTTTTTTTGCTCAATACACACTTCCAAACACTCGGGCAACGCCGAGTACCCAGGCTAGTATATATATATATATATATATATATATATATATATATATATATATATATATACAGTAAAACTCCTTTAATTTGTACTTCTTCTAAAGTTGGACTTCTTCTCATTTGGACTTCCTCTCATTTGGACTTCTTCTAAACCTGGACTTTCTCTAAACTTGAACTGTCTCATCATTGAAATTGTATTAGCATATTTGATGCGAAGTTGCAGTAAAACTGTTTACATGGTTCAGTCAGATATTGCGCAGAAATGTTAATATTCGTACTATGTAATCAATGTACATTAGCTATTAATAATTAATTTACACTAGCTGTAAATTTTTTTTTTTTCAGATTGCTATATTTAAAATAGTGCAAAACAACCCATCACAATGGCTTGCAACTCTAAAAGAAAACAAGTGACATGGACTTTACTTGAAAAACGTCAAATTATAGAAAAATTAGATGCTGGAGTTGAAAATAGCGTTATATTATATTGAGAGATTATAAGATTGGAAGAAGTACACTGTTTCACAGCAAAAAGGAAAAGGAGGAAATATTGAAGGCTGCTCCTTTCTCTCCAAATAAAAGACATGTCAAAAGACGGACTCTTCGCAGACCAAAGCAAGTTGAGTTTGATCGAATATTGCATGAGTGGTTTGTAGCAAAACGGAATGAATGTGTAGCAATATATGGGCTCATGTTAATTGCTAAAGCAAAATCTCTTAAGGAAGAGTTGAATATCGCAGAAGATAGGAAATTCAGTAAAGGCTGGCTTAG
>NC_136524.1:47321891-47411891 GCF_053919585.1 Euprymna scolopes
TTCAAAACAAGGGGGGGGGTTGTAAGCAAAAAAAAAAAAAAAATATATAAATATCGTTTATGAAAAATAAGTACACCGTTATAAAGTTCATTCTTCTCTTAATAATCGCTGAAAATTTGATCGGATAATTACCTAATTTTTGGTAGATTTTTAAAAAGACGGTCCATCAAAAAGTACTGACCTGCCCCCCAGTTTTGGCGGTGCCTACTGTACTAAGAATATAAGAAACATGCCTTTTCTCTTTTTATTAGAATTTTCCATTACACGAAATTAAGCCACAGCAACGCGTGGCAGGGTACAGCTAGTGTATATATATATATATATATATATATATATATATATATATATATATATATATATATATATATATATATATATGACCCGTATATATATATTTTAATTATTTAATTATTATAGTTAAAAAATAATTATATATATATAGCCACTCTCTCTCTTTGTCTCTCTCTCTCTCTCTCTCTCTCTCTCTCTCTCTCTCTCTCTCTCTCTATATATATATATATATATATATATATATATATATATATATATATATATATATATATACTAGCAGGGGTGCCCGGCGTTGCTCGGGTGTTTGGAGGTGTATGCTGTGCAAAATAAGCAAAAAAACAAAAAGAATGGTTAATTTTTTAAAACTTTGACCCCTATTATGACCCCTTAAAATTTATAGTTTCGGGCTCAAATCACTTTATTAAGTTAGATCCAGGTTCAAGGAACCTATATCTAAAATATCAAGTGTCTAGACCCAAAATTGTCGGAGGAGTTTGGTAGAGTTCTTAAAGGTCAAATCGTTGAAATTTGACCCCTTAACAGCCAAATTTCTGGCTGACACCCGTCACATCGATTTTCCCAAATCTCAGTACCCGGTATTTCAAATTTCGAGTCTATAGACTAAAAATTGACAGAGTTATTGCGTAGGGAAATGTACACAGGCAGACAGACACACAGACACACAGACAGACAGACAGACAGACAGACACATTCACTTTTATATATATATATATATATATATATATATATATATATATATATATATATATATATATATATATAAGTGAAAATGTCTGTCTGTGTGTTTTCTTTGGGTAGCCAATCTGTATAAATCCTGAGACAGAGCATAGAGATTCTGGTGAGTAACTAATCGGTTTTAGTTCTGAGAATAAGAATAGAGGTCCTTCTCTAGTGTAGATGAAAACGTATGTGCGGAATTCTAAAAGATCCAGTATTTTTATCACGTGATTTCGGTTTCTGATTGGTTGCTAGCAGAGCGTGACTACATTTTATTGGTCAAATTCATATTACCAGTGTCTCTAGATTACCAAATTTGCCTTCTTGTTTTGTAGCTGATTTGCTTGCCTGCCTGCGTGGGCGAAGTTAGACACAAGGTCACTTTTTATGTGAGAGTGAAATGCATAAGATTCTTAGGGTAGCCGTCATAATATTAAGAAGGCTGAGGAATTAATGTCATATAACCTGCTGACGTCATTGAATTTGATCTGTTGAATCTGGTCACGACCGGAAGTAGATAACGTGTAATGATAAAACTGAAAGAAATACATAATTACGACACATATTACGAAGGCCATTGAGATGGCCACTCTAGGGTTAAATGGTATATTGTAAATTGAAAATTAGGGCAGGTCAATGCATATAAGTATATCGATTGATTGGGAAGTGGTTGGTCTATAAAAACGGACATTTTTTTTGTTGTTATCTTTGTAATTTTCATTATTTAATACTCCTGTGATTAAAAAGATCGATTATTGATTGGAAAAGATCTGGTCAATCAAGGTGGTCAAGAAAAAGGCTTTCAAATAGAAGCACAAATGGATCAAAATGAATGATCAATAATATTTCTGAAAGCTTAAGTGCAAGAGAGAGAGAGAAGGAAAGAGAAAGAAGGAGGCAGAGAGGGAGAAGGTAGAGAGAAAGAGAGAAAGAGAGAAGAAGAGAGAGGGAGAGAAAGAAAGTGAAAGAAAGAAGTATGAAGTCTCTTTGTGAGTTTATGGGCCTCGGTAGAGTTCTCACTACTTACTGCTGAAGAGAGAAAAAGAGGAGAGAGAAGAGAGAAAGGGGAGAGGTAAGAAAGAGGATTTGTTTATGCGTGCGTGTATGTGTGTGTGTGTGTGTGTGTGTGTGTGTGTGAGAGAGAGAGAGAGAGAATTAGATAGGGGAGAGGGTGATACTATAAAGCACAAAGACTTCCTTCCTGTGAGATCTCGATGAAAACAAGACAAAATTCTTCTGGAATGTCTTAGATTTTGGGTAGTTTCAGAAATGCTCTGGAGGCTCCTTAAGTTTTTTTTTAACTTAATTTTTAAAATTATATATATATATATATATATATATATATATATATATATATATATATATATATATATATATATATACATATATATATATATATACATATATACATATATATATATATATATATATATATATATATATATATATATATATATATATATATATATATATATTATATTCGCTATACCTTACTTACGCCAATAATTGAATCATCTTTAATTTTTTTTCACAGTAATTGTTCATATAAGTCCTTACTAATTTTCAAAATTCTTCTGCTCTCTGTGGTGTGGAAGTAAAAACAACTTGTTTGCATATTTTTGTCCGATGAGAATTTCGGTCATTCTGATGGCTATTGGAATCCAATTGTAAACGTTTTTTTGTTTAGTCTTTGCAATAATAATAAAAACAATAAAACATACTTCATACGATGTCCGCAAATATTTTAAACTAGCAGGCCGCCCGGCGTTGCCCGATTGTAAAATACACATAAAAATTTTATTAAAATATCATATTTAAATTTTGGGCAGACAAGTAATTTTATAGATTTTAAGACCTTTATTATTCAATATAATACATTATATTTTTACTGGTGGCCATGTTCCCCCCCCCCCACCAATGAAAAGTACTAATGCACATGCGTGTCACAAAGCATCCCCTCATCCCTATGTTAAGAATGGCGAACACTATTGACATTTATTAAGTAATACATTGAGGAAAAAAAATCTTAATATCCAGAAAACTACTTGTTTGCACAAAATTTAAACATGATATTCGTTTTCAGCATACTCAAAAACCAACGAAAGTCATCATTTTTAAACATGAGTGTTGAGGTGGAAAGTAAGTAAAAATTTACCTACTCTACGAGTTTGTTTAATACAAGAAGAAGGATGCTTAGTTTCAAGATGTCTTTTTTCAATTTTTCAAACTGGGCTAGGGATTTTTATCTTGGGCCCCCAAAATGAACAGCGATTAGATCATTCCTGTAATTTTTTTATTTATTTTTTTTTTATTACATTTTCACGCAAACAAGGCAAATTGCCACTTTGGTGTAGGGGGCTACTATCAGGGGCAACAACTACTGGGGTACTATTTTGGGATTTGGGAAGTTAGATGTCGGTTCACGTTACTCTTGAACTTCTGCACGTCAGTACTCTTGGGGAAGCAGGGACCTGGAATGGAATTCCAGAGTCTAGCGGTTCTGGGGAAGAAACTATTGGAGTAAAAAGATCTTTTACATCTAGGGGGTGGGATTTAGCAGCCTGTCGGGTTTGTCGAGGGTGTTCACGTCATGGGGGCACAAGTGATTGCAGTTCGTCAGAGCATTCACCACTAAAATACTTGTAGAAAAGGTAGAGGGATGCAACATTTCGTCGATGGTTCAGAGGCTGAAGCTTAGATGCCAGTTCAATGATCCGGCCCCTGTTGATTTTGCAGTGGAGTTAAGTTCTGTGCATTTCTAGGAGGTCCACCCTCCCAGGCCTTGTCTTTTCTCTTTAAGAAAGAAGTTTATATGCCAAACGGGCTGCGCAAGCATTTTTTGCAGGTCAGAGTGCCCCTCCTCTGGGGCGTTGACTTCTCAATACCATTTTCCGACCCTGGTACCTAAGTTCTTGGATGGGAGAGAACTAAAACCCCTCTCTTTCCCTCTCCCTCATTATTCCCCAACCCTTTCTTTCACTTCCGCCCAGCCCATTCCTCTCTCTTGTTTTAATGTGTTGACAAAAAATAATAATAATGTAATTCATTTATGATAGCTATTCCTTTTAAATGTAATTTTTTTTTCTAGATTTAAGATATTATACATCCAAAGCGATGCCGATCAAGAAAATATAAACTTTATGGATCTTTGGTTAATAGTTTTGAAGTTTTAGTTCAACATGCAAATGTACAAAAACACGGACAACTACCCTTTATATAATAGGTGTCCGTTTAGAGCAGATGTTCCCAACATTGGGGTTATGATCCAAAGTTGGGGGTTGGAGGGGAGGTTAGTAAGAAGTTTTCTTGAGAGAACTAAACGCTTTTTTCAATTTTGCAGGCCCCGTGCTTTCACTCGCATAGTGCTCGCTGCAAACCACGCACTTTGGGCGCTGCTCATTATTTCTTTCAATTAATGTGAACCCAAATCGTACATAAGTTTGGCTATACTTTTTTTTTTTTGCACGTAAGAAAACTTATTCTTTTTTGTTTTGCATTCTTGCAGCGGCCCTGTCGGTGGGGCATTAGAATACGCCGACTGCCCCCCTGCAGAGGGTAAAAATCCCTCAATGGGGGTCCTGGATATGACCTTAAACTATATCCGATGGTGAGACCCCAGCTTGCGGGCTTTGGGGAGTGTGGAGCCACCCTTTAATTGCCATTGCTCCCAGGTCCACTCTGACCCAGAGTGGTAGTACCTGTTAGGGTCCCAACTATGGGTTAAATAGAAACTGACTTGCAAAAAACAAATATATTCTATTAAAAATATTTTCTTCAAAATCACCGGATTCGGCATTAAATAACCTGAAAAGGGTTGATATGCCGTAAAACAAAAACAAAAACAACCAAACAACCAACCAACCCTTCTTGCAGATCTTTGCTAGCACGCTACAAAAAGTAGAATCAAAGGACTCTAGGTCTAAACTTAGAGAATTATTCTAGACACATCAATGGCAACTGGCAGAGGGAGAAAGGGAAAAATCTTCTTTCCCTCCTTTATCTTCTTTACCTTCTTTATCTCTTGCAGCAGATTGCCGTTTGTTGCGACCAAGCTATTTACGGGTGAAGTCCCGTAAATATTATTCAGTGCCACAAATCAAATTGTTAGAAAAGAATAACTACCACGACGGTAGGAACCAAATGGACAGAGAAAGGGAGGGCCATAAGCTTGTGAAAAATAAGCCATTTTATAACATGATCCAAGATCACATGATTACCATTTAAAAAAAAAAAAAAAAAAAAGCAATCACAAGGGAGAAGGCGCTTTTGCATCTGTCTCCCCAAACCAGAGGCCACTGATGTAAGTTACATATTCTTATATCCCTTAGGACTCATTACACGAGTTATGATCGTATCAACATCAACCAAATCAGCAGATTATTTGATTATCGGCCGCTTACCCGTCGCCCATTTCCAGCTCTGTGTAATTAAAATTTCCATGAGCAAGGTTTCTTTCCAATAATTACCCGTCTGTGGAACACAACACCACACGGCTGCTTCCCAGCTGACTACAATATGGTTATTTTCAAGTCTAATGTAAACAAATTCTTGTTGAGCCATCTTCTTCAATAATCAAGTTCTTCTCAGGTTAAACCATCGTTAACAATCCTTACAATCGTTGTCTCACTGTCTACCTGACAAACTCATTAAGCCTTATCCTCGAGTGGTCTTTGGACCTTGATAAGCGGTGATTTGTTAGTATATATATATATATATATATATATATATATATATATATATATATATAATCCTCCCAAACTTTATGATAGGCGACTATATAATAGCAAGCGGATTCACCAACCGTTTGTAGAGATCTGTTATTCATGGGCAGGTAAACAAAAGTGGTCTCAAAAACACGTCAAACATAACTGGTATGAACGTAGCAATGACTAACCATATGTCCTCACATTGGCAATCAGAAACTACGTTTTACAACGATCTATGATAAATTAATGTTCTGTGTTATTCATTTCCAATCTTAATGTTTTATTTTTCCTATATATCTGCAATAGTCTCCTCAATATTAACAGTAATTAATGAAAGTAACTTAATTTAAAACAAGGATAGATCATGAAAACCTTTCTTTAAAGCTTATTACTTATCAAGGTACATAATTTAAATATATCTCTTATCTAAAAAGAAAAAATATACCGATGAGGCATAAGGAATTTTAGAGAGATTGCCATTACTACCCTTTATTTTAGTGAAAATCGCTTTAGACAAGCCACTTGCTGTAAAGAAATAAAAAAAATACTTCAAGGTCAAAAACTTGCCAATGATAAGTGTTAGATGGAATAGACTTTGATCCAGAAAGCAGCAGTTCTTTCCTTTTGTCAGAAACATCAGTCAAGAAACATGAGGACTAAACGATAAATGTATTTGTATTATGTAACTACAATTGTCAGTTCTGCAGAAATGCAGAAGAATTATTGGTTCCTAAGACCAACGAGAAGTACTAAAACTGTAAGAATGATACACCAAAAATACCCACACATTAAAGCTTTCTCGTGTGTAAATGTAGCAAGCGGATCCACCAACCGTTTGTAGAGATCGGGTCTTCACAGGCAGGTAAACATAAGTAATCTCGATTTTGAGGAGATTGATCACCGTATGCGATGTCAAACATAATTGGTATGGACGTAGCAACGACTGACTGCATTGGCAATCAGAACAAAAAAAAAAAAGAAGGTGAACATTGTAGCCGCACTGTTTGTATTTTATTATTATTTTATATTTTATTATTATTTTGTATATTTTTATAAATTATTTTTATATCTGCATTACTTATTTTATATCTGTATTAATCATTTTTTATATCTTTATAAATTATTTTAATATTTGTATAAATTATTTTTTATATCTGTATGAATTATTTTTATATCTGTATAAATTATTTTAATATTTGTATAAATTATTTTTATATCTGTATAAATTATTTTTATATCTGTATGAATTATTTTTATATCTGTATAAATTATTTTAATATTTGTATAAATTATTTTTGTATCTGTATGAATTATTTTTATATCTGTATGAATTATTTTTATTTCTGTATAAATTATTTTAATATTTTTATAAATTATTTTTATATGTGTATGAATTATTTTTATATCTGTATTACTTATTTTATATCTGTATTAATTATTTTTATATCTGTATAAATTATTTTTTTATATCTATATCAATTATTTTTATATCTGTATAAATTATTTTTATATTTGTATAAATTATTTTTTTATCTGTATAAATTATTTTTATATCTGTATGAATTATTTTTATATCTTTATTAATTATTTTAATATTTTTATAAATTATTTTATATCTGTATGAATTATTTTTATATCTGTGTTAATTATTTTTATGTCTGTATTAATTATTTTATATCTATATATTGCATACATTATTTTAATATTTGTATACATTATTTTTATATCTGTATAAATTATTTTTATATCTGTATTAATTATTTTTATATCTGTATTAATTATTTTTATATCTGTATAAATTTTTTTAATATTTGTATAAATTATTTTAATATTTGTATACATTATTTTTATATCTGTATAAATTATTTTTATATCTGTATTAATTATTTTTTATATCTGTATAAATTATTTTTATGTCTGTATTACTTATTTTATATCTTTATTAATTATTTTTATGTCTGTATTTATTATTTTATATCTGTATACATTATTTCAGTATTTGTATACATTATTTTTATATCTGTATTAATTATTTTAATATTTGTATAAATTATTTTTATATCTGTATGAATTATTTTTATATCTGTATAAGTTATTTTTATATTTTATTATTTTATATTTTATTATTATTTCATATTTTATTATATATATATATATATATATATATATATATATCATTTTATTATTTTTATATTTTATTATTTTATATGTTATTGTTTTATATTTAGATAAATCATTTTTATATCTGTATAAATCATTTTTATATTTTATTATTTCATCTTTGTATAAATCATTTTATATTTTATTATTTTTTTCATATCTGTATAAATTATTTTTATATCTGTATATAAATTATTTTTATATTTGTATAAATTATTTTTTTATACTTTATTTTTATTTTTTATTTTATTATTATTTTTATATTTTAGTATTGTTTATATTTGTATAAATTATTTGTATAAATTATTTTTATATCTGTATAAATTAGTTTTCTATTTGTATACATTATTCTTATATTGTGTTATTTTTATATTTTATTATTTTTATGTTTGTATAAATTATTGTTATATTTTATTTTTATTTTTATACTTCATTATTTTTATATTTTATACGTGGTAAAAGCGTCAAATGGTTAACCACCTCGCTGACATATGATCTTGGACTGCATACGTTAGGAAAAACCAGTCTCAACAAATGCATATGCATAAATTATATTTATATAGTAAAAATTTCACCATTAAATTTTTAGAATCACGCAATGTTTTAACTTTTTCTCGTGGCATTTTAGTGCAGTTGTGTACGTGTTTGTATGTCCAGCTAAAAATAAATTTTACACAACAAATACCCGCAAAGTAAACATTTAGGCATATGCTGGATGAATAATATCTAAAATGTAAAAAATTATTCATTAACAGATGCAGGGGGGGGGGCTCAACTGGGTCAGGTTTCGTCAGAGTGTGAAGTCGATTTTCCAGTTTTTATGTATGAATTTTGTATAGAAAATATTGACTCATTCTTAGAGGAATCTGTTATATAAAGGAGAGAGAGAGAGAGAGAGAGAGAGAGAGAGAGAGAGAGAGAGAGAGAGTGTGTGTGTGTGTGTGTGTGTGTGTGTGTGTGTGTGTGTGTGTGTGTGTGTGTGTGTGTGTGTGTGTGTCCAGAGAGGAATGGGTTAGGTACAGGAGAAAGACAGCTTTGAGAGAGGGAGGGAAAAGTGGGAGAAAGGTAAAGTGACGGATAGAGAAAGATTGAGCGATAGAAGTTTAATAGATTTTAATAGATTTTAATAGATTTCTAGGTTAAACACTGGATAGCCCTACTAGTTTGATTGTATATTGAAAGATTTAGATGAGCCTTTTTTTTATGATTGGATGATTATTCTTAAAATAACAACCAAGTGACAGAAAAAAAAAAAATAACATAATTTAAAATTTCTGGAACTTATGCTGTTTACAATATCAATCTCATGCAATTTCACATTCCCATCTTCCAACAGGTTATGTCAAAATGAAATCCCATCCCAAATTAAGAATGGCTTTTGTTATACCGGCCTTTCTATGCATAAGAGAAATTACACCAGTTCTCACTATATATATATAGTGCTAGTAATGTCTACACCGGTGAGAAGGAGCGACAGTACTCCACTGCCTAGCTGAGCGCTAGTCAGTTATACCCGCATTCCTACCTTTGTACCTGTGATGTTAATAGACTTCGTTTGTTAAACCAACCTCGACTTGACTTTCTTCTTTTACTATTGTGTTACAACACAACAACTTTTTATTTAGCTTCCGGCAGTTTATGTAAACGGAAGATGCTGAAGTGATTATCCAATCAGCTGTCAGAAATTCATTGAATCAATAAAAAATTTAAAACCATGAAAATGACTTTCAGCACAGTATGTCACAATGAAACCCCCTTCCAAATTTAGAATGGCTTGCTATTTAGAAAGTCATTCTTAATTTGGGGAAAGTTGGTTCTTATTTAGTTGAAAATTGATGTCTAATCAACAAAAAGTTGAAAGTGGATTAGTAATTGACAAAAATACAGAAAAATCTTTATGGCATATCCATTTGTCACGAAATGAAGATGCCCCATTCCAAAAATCATATATATTGATAAAGTAGTTTTTTTTTTTTTTTAACTAAAAAAATCAAATTTTATGAGGAAACGTGATGACTGTCAACATGAAATCCTCTCCCACGTTAAGAATGGCTTTCTATTTCGCTTCCGGCAAATTATATAAGCAGCATGAATTATCTAAATAATACAGAAATTTTTTTTTCCTTTTCTCCAGCAAGGCGTGAAGCCATTTGATGTAAGGAGTTAACAAGAAAGAAAGATGATTATAGCAAAGACAGGGGATGCCTATTGGCCTTAGTCTTGAAAAAAAAAAAAACAAGATAGGAGAAAAACAGTGAGCAGGAAGGGAATTCCACAACCTTGCAGTTCTTGTAAAGAAGCTAGTGAAATAGGAAGCTGAATGACAATGAGGTATCAAAACAACAAATTGATGAAGGCCACTTATTTCAGACAAATGTAATAGCTTTTAGTGTTCAATTTGGCAGATAGTGAAGTATATGTTCGTTCATCATGATACCATGCCTTTCAGGCTAGCAAAAATATGCCACTAGAGGGCTCACATTTGTTGCTGGAATCAATAAATGCTGCATTCTTGGTCGACCTAATAAGCATGGCAGAAGGTACCCCCCCCCTCTCTCTTTCCTTCTTTGGCTGATTCTATTTGTTTCTTTAACTTTCTCTCGGTATACATATCTGACTCTTCGTACATGTTAAAACTTCCTAACTTACCAAATATTTGTAAAAATCTGCTCTACGAAAAGCACGTTAACAGAACTGATCTTGGATAGAGAGGAGATTGACCACCTCGTCATGTGGTCTCAAAAGCACATCAAACATAACTAGTATAGACTTAGCCAAAACTGACTGACCCATTGGCCACATGTTATCAACCAGAACTAAAGAAAAGGGGAAGGAGGCAAAAAAGTGAACGTTGAAGTCATCCCTTTTATATTTATAAATCGTCAAGTGATTGGAAACTCTGCTGTCACTTGATCTGGGACTCCAAGTATTAGGAAAAAAAACAACAAAAAAAACAACAAAAAAAAACAATAAAAAAAACAACAAAAGAACAAAAAAAAACAAAAAAATAAAAAACAACAAAACAAAAAAATAAAGAAACCAAAAAACAACAACAAAAACAACAACAAAAAACAGTTTTAACACTTGCATAAACTAGTATAATCTTTTTTTCTGAGTATTTATTACACATGCGTGAATCATTCACATGATAGATTACTTTTGTAAAGAATAGTAGGTTTGAAAACACTTTCTAAAGATTGTGTCAAACTGATCTAATGTTTATCGTACTTGACTCACTGTCTTTAGGTTTTGATTTTGGTCTCAGCTCGAGTATTTTTTTTTTTGTTTTGCTCACAAGAAGTGAATTGTTTAGAAAAAAAACAAACCATTATACTCGCACGCATATGTCTCAGTTTATTTCCATTTTGTTTTGTTTTTTTACTTCATTTGTTTTTTAAAGGAATTTAACGTTACGTTTAATACCTACGGTATTTCTGTTTATATTAAATAAGAATTCTGCATTAATTAAAATATATTATTTATGCATATTTTACGACCAGGAAACGCCGGACGGTCTGCTAGTAAATAAATAAAATGTAAATTCATTCATAGTTAGTCAACAACACCTGTATCTGTTTATGTAACACTATAGATGTGTTCATCTAAGTATATAAAAAGAAAAAAGACATTTCTTATATATTTATTTAGACAACAAATCAAAAAGTGCCCCCCCCCCAAAAAAAAAACAAATATACAAACGCATAAATGTTACCAAAGGCAAGAAAAGTTACTTTTTCATTTACATGAATAAGTTTTTTAGGTTCAACCTCTTTTAAAGCATATTCTTTGTTTATTTCGAAAACCAAATAGTGTCGAGTTGCTAAGTTAGAACAGAAACAGGATGGTGGATATGAGTCTATCAGCTTTGAAGTCTCGGTAATCGCTCAAAAATCAAAAGGGAAACAAAATACTGATAGGAATCCACCTAATAAATGTCACCGTGATGGGTGGGGTTCTACTACTTATTTATTTTTTGTATACCAGCACTGTTCTTCGGTATACAGCACTGAATTTGATGAAGAGACTTTGGTGTTACAACTTAAAGCAAATAAATCTCCAATACCTTCCAATAGTTTTGTCTTGATTTGGTCCCTTTTCACCTTTACCTCGGTCTGTAAGGATCACAAAAAGGGTGTGTACAAGAAATTTCATGTATATATTCAGCACTTATCGATTTTTCTCTATCTCCCCCCTCCCCATTGCACTGGTCAGTGATTTAGAACAAAGCTCAAAGCGAATAAATCTTCATTGACTTTTTCTTTCTTTCTTTTTTTTTTTTATTATTACATTTTCACCCCAAACAAGGCACATTGCCATTTTGGTGTAGGGGGCTATTATCAGGGGCAACAACTACTGGGGTACTGTGTTGGGATTTGGGCAGCAAGACATCGATTCACATTACACTTGAACTTCTGCATGTCAGTATAGTTGGGGAAGCAGTGGCCTGGAATGGAATTACAAAGTCTAGCGGTTCTGGGGAAGAAACTACTGGAGTAGAAAGATTTTTTTTGCATCTAGGGGTCTCTACTGTGTGGGGGTGGGATTTAGCTGTCTGTCGGGTTTGTCGAGGGTGTCTACGTCGTGGGGGCACAAGTGTCTGCAGTTTGTCAGAGCATTCACCATTAAAATACTTGTAGAACAGGCAGAGGGATGCAACATTACATTGATGGGACAGAGGCTGAAGCTTAGATGCCAGTTCAGGGCCTATCAGATTTGCAACTCTCTTTTGAACCTTGTCTAGGAGCGAGAGACTAGTAGCAGATGCACCAGCCCAAATGTGAAAACAATACTCCATATATGGGCGAATGGTGGCCTTATAGAAGTACAAGATACTTTCGAGTGTTAGTAGTTTTCTAGCACAGTAGAGAGAGCCTACCTTCTTTGCAGCGGTCCTGGCAATGCTTTCAATGTAATTGTTCCAACTCATGTTTCCTGTGAACGTTAGGCCAAGGAGTTTGAAAGATGTACTCTCAGATAAAGAGTCATTGGCCATTGTTATTGGTGGCAGAGAAGGTTTCTTGTAATTATTGAAGGAGACCAGTTTAGTCTTGGCAGCATTGAATGTGACCATCTATTTTTGCCCCCATTTTACTACAGATTGGAGGTCATCCTCTAGTGTTTTTGCCATTTCTTTAGATATATGTTCATTTGTTTTCCTGTCATGCCTGTTATAGAGTGTAGTGTCATCAGCATATATACCCATCTCAGAGGTAATTTTGTTGGGGAGGTCATTTATGAATATTAGGAACAATAGAGGTCCAAGGATAGACCCCTGAGGCACTCCCACATTTATATCATATTGTTTAGATGTACGACTGTCAAGGACAACCTGCATTTTTCTCTTATCTAAGAAGGATTTAATTTTGTTAAGTATTCTACCAGTGATACCGTATGATCTAATTTTCCTGAGGAGACCCTTGTGCCATACCCTGTTAAAAGCCTTAGATATATCTAGAGCTACCGCTCTGCCCTCCCCCACTTTGTCCAGTGAATGGTATATACGTTCAGAGATTACAGTGAGGATGTGTGCTGTGGAACGGGCTTGTCTAAATCCATATTGTTTGTCAGTCAGAAGTTTAGCATCTGTAAGGTGATGGACTAGAGCATAGTTAATTAAGGTCTCAAATATTTTGGCGAAAAGTGGGAGGAGGCTAATGGGGGCGATAATTAGATGGGTCAGTTCTTTCACCAGAATTCTTGAATACTGGTACCACAGAAGCAGTTTTCCAACAGTCCGGAAAGCAAGATTCATTAAGGCATTTGTTGTAGAGTTTGGAGAGAACTACTTCGGCTGAGCACTTTTTAATAGCACAGCTGGGATAAAATCAGGTCCACATGCTTTTGAAGTGTCAAGGTTTTTTATGCTAGCATGCACCAGAGCAGGGGTGATTTTTAGATCATCTAGCGTGGCGTCTGTCCACAAAAGAAAGTAAGGCAGGGGGTGGTTTGAAGGGCTCAGCGTGGAGTTTGAGGCAAACCGACTGGCAAGCATATTAGCCTTGTCGGTTGCTGAGCAAACAACCTCGTGATTGTTGGTTAGTGGGGGAATTGTTGATTGCCCATTATTTACTACACTGTTGTAGATTTTCCAGAAGTCACGAGTTCCTAATTTTTGTGTTTTGATGAGTTTTTTAGTGGTTTCAGTAAATTCTGTCTTAGCTGTCGCTATTTCTTTCTTAACGTTACTTCTAGTTTCTATATACTTCTGTCTGTTTGAACTGGATTTATGTCGGTTAAATCTGTGGTATGCATGCTGCCTTTGAGCAATGGCAGTTGCGCAAGTAGAAGTAAACCATTGGGGAGAGTGGGGCTTGCAATAAAATTTTTGCATGGGAACATGCGCTTCAATTGCAGTTTTGAACCATTCAGTGGTCTCATTTGCACACTGTTTAGCAGGAAGAGATAAAATATTTCCCCATGGGGTATCTCTGATAAGATCCATGATGGCTTCCCAGTCAGTTTTTTTTATAATATGTTGTTGTTTTGAGCACTAGCTCTTCAGCTTTGGGTCTAGAGTTTAGGGCGATTTCGACCATTATCACTACATGATCAGCATTCCTGAGTTTTTTTGTAAGAATCACAAAAAGAGCGTGTACAAGAATGTAGCTAACAAGAAATTTAATTTTTACGTATGACACAGGGTTGAAACACAATAGTCATTCCTATGATCTTTCACAAAAATATGTTTGCACACTGTTTTCTATTTAATCCCTAAAATAACAAAAGAATAACTAAGTGTTCTGCTAAAATAACAGTGTCATTTTCCCATTTCCAATTCATTAAAAGTTTTGACATCACTTTGTTGTTAGCAACCATCCATTTCAGGAGACGATAGTGCAGCACTAGAGCTACATAGCCTGGGCAAGGTGATATGGGAAGATGGCTGTTATTTGTGCAGCAGTCTTCACCTCTCCGCGAAGCCAGAGGATCCGAGGGAAAGTCTGAGTCGATAGAGCTTGGCTCTAACTGCGCTGCAAGAATTGCCAGTGATGATACTATATGATACTATAAAGTCAAGTGGCCTTAGAGACTCCATCACCGGATTTTCTGTCGGGGTTTACTCCCTTAGTCTTCCCCATGATGGTGGTAATCCCACAAGGCAGCAGACGTTTTGAATCAAAGTTGCCTTCTGCTAGTTGAGCTACCTTCCAAAGTGCCCAAAGTGGCTAAACCACATGAGAAGGCCAGGAGCTGGGCTTAGTAGCTAAACCACATGAGAAGGCCAGGAGGTGGGCTTAGTAACTAAACCACATGAGAAGGCCAGGAGGTGGGCTTAGAAGCTAAACCACATGAAAAGGCCAGGAGGTGGGCTTAGTAGCTAAACCACATGAGAAGGCCAAGAGCTGGGCTTAGTCGCTAAACTACATGAGAAGGCCAGGAGCTGGGCTTAGTAGCTACACCACATGAGAAGGACAGGAGTTGGGCTTAGCAGCTAAACCACTCAAGAAGGCCAGGAGTTGGGCTTAGTAGGTTAACCACTCAAGAAGGCCAGAAGCTGGTCTTAGTAGCTACACCACATGAGAGGAGCTGGGCTTAGTAGCTTAACCACATGAGAAGGCTAGGAGCTGGACTTAGTAGCTAAACCACATGAGAAGGCCAGGAGCTGGACTTAGTAGCTAAACCACATGAGAAGGCCAGGATCTGGGCTTAGTAGCTAAACCACATGAGAACGCCAGGAGCTGGACTTAGTAGCTAAACCACATGAGTCGGCCAGGATCTGGGCTTAGTAGCTACACCACATGAGAAGGCCAGGAGCGGGACTTAGTAGCTAAACCACATGAGTCGGCCAGGATCTGGGCTTAGTAGCTAAACCACATGAGAAGGCCAGGATCTGGGCTTAGTAGCTAAACCACATGAGAAGGCCAGGATCTGGGCTTAGTAGCTACACCACATGAGAAGGCCAGGAGCGGGGCTTAGTAGTTAAACCACATGAGAAGGCCAGGATCTGGGCTTAGTAGTTAAACCACATGAGAAGGCCAGGATCTGGGCTTAGTAGCTAAACCACATGAGAAGGCCAGGATCTGGGCTTAGTAGCTAAACCACATGAGAAGGCCAGGAGCTGGGCTTAGTAGCTAAACCACATGAGAACGCCAGGAGCTGGGCTTAGTAGCTAAACCACATGAGAAGGCCAGGAGCTGGGCTTAGTAGCTAAACCACATGAGAAGGCCAGGAGCTGGGCTTAGTAACTAAACAACATGAGAAGGCCAGGATCTGGGCTTAGTAGCTAAACCACATGAGAAGGCCAGGAGGTGGGCTTAGTAACTAAACCACATGAGAAGGCCAGGAGGTGGGCTTAGAAGCTAAACCACATGAAAAGGCCAGGAGGTGGGCTTAGTAGCTAAACCACATGAGAAGGCCAAGAGCTGGGCTTAGTCGCTAAACTACATGAGAAGGCCAGGAGCTGGGCTTAGTAGCTACACCACATGAGAAGGACAGGAGTTGGGCTTAGCAGCTAAACCACTCAAGAAGGCCAGGAGTTGGGCTTAGTAGGTTAACCACTCAAGAAGGCCAGAAGCTGGTCTTAGTAGCTACACCACATGAGAGGAGCTGGGCTTAGTAGCTTAACCACATGAGAAGGCTAGGAGCTGGACTTAGTAGCTAAACCACATGAGAAGGCCAGGAGCTGGACTTAGTAGCTAAACCACATGAGAAGGCCAGGATCTGGGCTTAGTAGCTAAACCACATGAGAAGGCCAGGAGCTGGACTTAGTAGCTAAACCACATGAGTCGGCCAGGATCTGGGCTTAGTAGCTACACCACATGAGAAGGCCAGGAGCGGGACTTAGTAGCTAAACCACATGAGTCGGCCAGGATCTGGGCTTAGTAGTTACACCACATGAGAAGGCCAGGAGCGGGACTTAGTAGCTAAACCACATGAGAAGGCCAGGATCTGGGCTTAGTAGCTAAACCACATGAGAAGGCCAGGATCTGGGCTTAGTAGCTAAACCACATGAGAAGGCCAGGATCTGGGCTTAGTAGCTACACCACATGAGAAGGCCAGGAGCGGGGCTTAGTAGTTAAACCACATGAGAAGGCCAGGATCTGGGCTTAGTAGTTAAACCACATGAGAAGGCCAGGATCTGGGCTTAGTAGCTAAACCACATGAGAAGGCCAGGATCTGGGCTTAGTAGCTAAACCACATGAGAAGGCCAGGAGCTGGGCTTAGTAGCTAAACCACATGAGAACGCCAGGAGCTGGGCTTAGTAGCTAAACCACATGAGAAGGCCAGGAGCTGGGCTTAGTAGCTAAACCACATGAGTCGGCCAGGATCTGGGCTTAGTAGTTAAACCACATGAGTCGGCCAGGATCTGGGCTTAGTAGTTAAACCACATGAGAAGGCCAGGATCTGGGCTTAGTAGCTAAACCACATGAGAAGGCCAGGATCTGGGCTTAGTAGCTAAACCACATGAGAAGGCCAGGATCTGGGCTTAGTAGCTACACCACATGAGAAGGCCAGGAGCGGGGCTTAGTAGCTAAACCACATGAGTCGGCCAGGATCTGGGCTTAGTAGCTACACCACATGAGAAGGCCAGGAGCGGGGCTTAGTAGCTAAACCACATGAGAAGGCCAGGATCTGGGCTTAGTAGCTAAACCACATGAGAAGGCCAGGATCTGGGCTTAGTAGCTAAACCACATGAGAAGGCCAGGAGCTGGGCTTAGTAGCTAAACCACATGAGAACGCCAGGAGCTGGGCTTAGTAGCTAAACTACATGAGAAGGCCAGGAGCTTGGCTTAGTAGCTAAACCACATGAGTCGGCCAGGATCTGGGCTTAGTAGCTAAACCACATGAGAAGGCCAGGATCTGGGCTTAGTAGCTAAACCACATGAGAAGGCCAGGATCTGGGCTTAGTAGCTAAACCACATGAGAAGGCCAGGATCTGGGCTTAGTAGCTACACCACATGAGAAGGCCAGGAGCGGGGCTTAGTAGCTAAACCACATGAGAAGGCCAGGATCTGGGCTTAGTAGTTAAACCACATGAGAAGGCCAGGATCTGGGCTTAGTAGCTAAACCACATGAGAAGGCCAGGAGCTGGGCTTAGTAGCTACACCACATGAGAAGGCCAGGAGCTGGGCTTAGTAGCTAAACCACATGAGTCGGCCAGGATCTGGGCTTAGTAGCTACACCACATGAGAAGGCCAGGAGCGGGGCTTAGTAGCTAAACCACATGAGAAGGCCAGGATCTGGGCTTAGTAGTTAAACCACTCAAGAAGGCCAGGATCTGGGCTTAGTAGCTAAACCACATGAGATGGCAGAAGCGATTTAATATGCACAACATGAGGACATTTCTTTAGGGAGATGGAGCTTATCCCCACTACCACCCTAAGTTGTGACAACCTTTGAAATCAAAGGGTCACTTTAGCATCATCGTTGCAATCCAGGTTACCCAATACGTACAAAAACGAAGATTTATTCACAAGCCCACAATTATATAATCTTGCAGCAACCTCCAACAAGGTGAATATTCAGTGTCAACATTTCAGCTGGTTTCGTTTTAAATCATTTTACTGAAGTAAACACTCACAAATATGGAGGTGGTAATGCCCAGAAGTATGGTATCATGACGCACGAACATATACACCCCTGATATCCGATCCAGCATTAATAGTTCACTCATAACCAAACCTGTAAGCTTCAGCCGAGGTAACATTTCGGAATGTCATTCTTGCATAACAGAGACATCAAGAGTACACTTGACTTTAATTTGACTACAGAATATACTTATAATTTTCTATTTATTTATTTTGTGAAAGTCGCTCCAGACAAAGCATGAAGCCACTTGATGTAAGGAGCAAAACAGGAGGAAAGATGAAGGAAAATTGTACAATAAAAAAAAACGGTGGAAGAAAGTAGAAGCATTTCAAAACAATGTAGTCTTTTAGCTGACAAGGATAAATTCAAAGGTGAAATAATCAAACCTGAGCTGAAATATTAGCATGGCAGTGACTGCATAAGTCATCATTTTGCCGGCCTTTTATCTGGCAGGCTGAGCCATTGTTCTGGATAGTTCTAGATCTACTGCTCCATTAGCAAACAATTCTACCATTATAACAAATCGGCCCATTTCATAAGGAGACATGAAAGTGGTACAAAACACTTTAGTTCAGGAATTAATTTTGCCCATTCTGGTAGAGTGGGGGGGGGGGTAGTTGTCTCCCACTGCAAAAACTTAAACCCCAGGATCAGAACGTGGGATTGAGAAGTCAACAACCCCCAAAGTAGGGGCACTCTGAATTTCTAAACGTGCCTGGGCAGCCCCATCAGCATTTCCCGGTATGGGTGCCTCAGGCCATTAGCAGTAAACTAACCCTTACACAAAGAAAGAAGGCAAAACCAAAAAGTCAAAATGTGGACCTCCTTTTTTTTTTTTTTTTTTTTACACGGTGGTCACCACTTATCAAGGCCCGGAAGCCACTCAGGGACAAGGGTTGTTACAAGTACAGTACGTTAGTGTGGAGATTTGATGAAGTGTTTACTTAAGGGGGCGGTTCATTAGGAATTTGTTAACGTTGGACTTGAAGACATCCAAGTTGTAGTCAAGTGGGAATTGCACAGAACTAAACTCCCACTGCAAAATCAGGAACCGGATCATTACAGGAATGGTCGAACCTCTGTTGATTTTTGTACCATTATACCAAATCGGCCCCTTTCAAAGGAGGCATGAAAGTGATACAAAACACTTGCTTGGAAATTAATTTTACCTATTCTGACGGGTATTTTTCTAGTAAAATATAGAAGACATGAGGAAAAAAGATAAATGTACCCATATCCAATGCAATGGCAGACACTTTGGTAAAATGGGCCATAAATGGATCGTAACATTTAATGCTATATAAAACTAAACTTACTTCCTTTAACAACTATAAAAAAAACAGACTTCTCAAACACCGAATACTATAATAAACAACACACATCCAAAGGCAGCATGCATCAGAACAAATGCATTGAAAATATTGCCAAGGCTGCTGCAAAGAAAGTGGGCTCCTTCTACCCTGTCAGAAAATTACTCTCAGCTGAAGTATCCTATATCTTTAAAAACTGCTATTCACCCATGCATGAAGTATTGTGTGCCACATCTGGGCTGGTGCATCTACCACTAGTCTCTCACTCTCAGACAAGGTTCAAAAGGAGAGTCTCAAATCTAATAGGACCTACACTGTCTACCAACTTCCAGCCCCTATCCCACCACCACAATGTAGCATATAACCCTAACCATAACCCTAACCCTAACCCACCACCACAATGTAGCATATAACCCTAACCATAACCCTAACCTCTATCCCACCACCACAATGTAGCATATAACCCTAACCCTAACCTCTGTCCCACCACCACAATGTAGCATATAACCCTAACCTCTATCCCACCACCACAATGTAGCATATAACCCTAACCCTAACCTTTATCCCACCACCACAATGTAGCATATAACCATAACCCTAACCTCTATCCCACCACCACAATGTAGCATCCCTGTGCCTGTTTTACAAGTACTTTAATGGAATGTGCTCTGATGAACTTATAGCACCTGTGCCTTCCCCTCTTGATGTGCATACTCTCGACTAACCTGATAAGCACCCTTTCACTTTTAATGCTGGAAAATCTCCTACTATAATAGCCCCCCCCCCCTGGAGTGTTAGATTTTGTAATTCCCTCTCTGTTTCCTAGTTCCGTAGTTGTATTAACCTGCAAATGTTCAAATGTAATGTGAACAGCCATCTCACTGTTCAACAATCCCATTAGACACGATCCCAAATAGTAACCCCCTTCTGTTCCAAGTAGCAATATGCCTTGTGTAGGGTAAAAAAATATTAAAAAAAAAAACAAAAAAAACTTTGCATGCAGATAGATAATATATTATTTTAATTGGAATTCATTATTGAGATGAGTATTATTTATATTAATTTATTTATTGCGGACTATTATTCTCATCTTTATTGGTTGTTGTTTCACGACGTTTCGGCGAACTATTCCTCTGGCCTTCGTCAGGTGGTAACCGCGACGGATAGGAACTCTGAATCTCCTAACTGCATTCTCAGCAATCACTGCCATTTGTAGTTGTTGTCGTCTCACCACATTTTGGCCAAGTAAACCTCTGGCCGGCTTTGGGTAGGATTGAAACCACTATCTTTAGACAATGTTCATCTGGAACTGTAGAGATTCAATGTCTCTATCAACTGTGCCACGGGCCCCGGATGGAAATGATTGCTGAGAATGCAGTTAGGAGATTCGAAGTTTGTATCCGTCGCGGTTACCACCTGACGAAGGCCAGAGCAATAGTTGGCCGAAACGTTGTGAAACAACAACTAATAAAGATGAGAATAATAGTCCGCAATAAATAAATTAATACAGATAGATAATGTTTGACCTATACCCAAGGTGAGGCCTGTATAGTATGTAATATGATATAATAGAGGCCTGTATAGTATGTAATATGATATAATGAATAAAATTGTTGATATGGCGTTGCTGATTGCAGCTGGCCGAACAATTACTACAACAAAGTCTGAAAAAATATTTTAATACTTTTTTTCTGAAATACGAGCAGACACACAGATACTTGGCCTGGATTATTCTAGGTCGTAGCATATTTGGTTTGTGCTTGCTTGGTCCATCAAAACTAGGACATCTTTATTATGATATGTCGTGAGTAACACTTTTTTTTTTTTTTATCTCTCTCTATATATAAAGTTGTCGGGTGTCTTTTTGTTTATTTTTTGTTCACAAAATCTGTCAGAAATATTTGAATATAGACTCCCATAATCCTATATAATTTCACTCTACATTAGCTAATAAAATATATTAGAAAGATATGATATCTGGGAAATTAATGCTAACAAAAATCATCTAATATTAGGGGGACCTGTGGTAATTCCACTGCAGACTCTTTCACATGTAATATATTGATGTTGGCATTCTGTAGATGTTCAGCGTAAATGGAGATACCCTGATATTATTGTAGCTCTTTTGTTAAAACTGCAAAAGTATTCATTTAAGCTAGCAGGGGACGCCCGGTCGTAAAATTTGATAAAATATGATCTTTTAATTCATGCAGATTTCATATATATTATCATAGAGTCAATTTTCAATCGGTTCTTATATATTATAAAGTTGTGATTTCAAATATATATCTATATGACTTAGGTGCATCAGCTTGAATTAAAACTGAAGCCAAAAATTATGAAGAATTCTTGGTAAAATTATTTATAAAAAATTCCAGAAAAGCAATTGGTCCTTCCAATTATAGTGTTCAATGGAGCTGAGGTAATCTTGTCAGCATCCGACAGAGCCAAGCTCTTTGCCAAGAACTTTGCAGCTAAATTTACCCTATACGACCAAGGCCCCCCCCCCCCGCCATATTTCCTTCTGTAACAGAAAACACACTATGCTCCATACAAATATCTGTGCGTGATGTTGCCAAGCTAATCAAGACCCTTGATTCCAGTAAAGCAACTGGCTCTGTCGGCATTCCAATTATAGTGTTGAAAAAGCTTCAACCAAAACTAACTCCTATACTTACAAAGCTGTTTAAGCATTGTCTTAAGGAGAATTGCTTCCCAATACAATGGAAAACCTCATTGTGTGTCCTGTATTTAAGAATCTAGGTGATCGGGTATCTGCCTCTCAGTACAGATCAATAAATCTACTGTGTGTCATGAGTAAGTTGCTGGAATCTGTGTTAAATAAAGAAATTGTCAACACCTCACAAAAATATCCTTCTTAGTGGCATGCAATATGGTTTCCATTTTGTTAGAACTATGGCAGATATGTTTACAGTTATATCTTATAGGATTAGCAAATCTCTTGACAAAGGCTTCCTTTCCAGGGCAATTGCTCTTGACATATCAAAGGCCTTTGATAGGGTATAGCATAAAGATCTACTTCACAAGATTTCCAGCTATACCGTAGCTGGAAATGTCTTCTCCATTATTAAATCATTTCTCTCTGATAGTGGTTGATGGGAAAAAATCATTTCTCTCTGATAGTGGTTGATGGGCAAAAAATCGGAACCTCACAGTATTAATGCTGGAGTCCCTCAAGGGTCCATCCTGGGTCCAACTCTCTTCCTGATCTACATCAATGATCTCCCAAAGCACATCCTTGGATCATTTGTAGACATTTATGCTGACAACACTACTATTTATGGCAACATATCAAAGGCCGTAAATGATCAAGTTCTCTCTGATTCTCTCTCCTGTAGTTTTGAGCACATGGTGCAATAGGGAAAGAGGTGGCTGGTTACTTTTAATGCATCTAAAACCAAGCTTCTATCTTTACATCATTAACACTCTAATTCCCATCTGACATCAACTGAAATGAATGGCGCTTGTCTTGGGGAGGCTCCATGTTTTGATAAGCTTCTGGGCTCGACCTTTACTCTTCATCTGAAATAAAACATGTACATCAAATTTGTTGCCAGGGTCGCTGGAAAAATGGTAGGATCCTTCTACCGCTGCAGAAGATATCTCACTGCTGATGCAGTTGTCTAGATAAAAGCCAAGAACGTCAAAAGATGGAGTACTGTTGCCACATTTGGGCAGGAACTGCTAGAAGCAGCTTATCCTGCCTTGACAGAGTTCAAAATAGACTTCATAGCTTAGTAGGGGTGCCCTTTTCTTTTCCCTGCAACCTCTTTCCCACAGAAGAGATGTCGCTAGCCTGTCTCTTCTTTATCATTATTTCTATGGCAAATGCTCGTCTGAGTTCCAATTTATGATCCCTCCTTTGCCAAACTTTCACGGAAAACACCTGTCTTGCTGAAACCACTGTCAGTAATTTTCCCCACTCTTTATCTGTTCCTAAACCAAAACGTAGATTCCATGAACAAAGCTTCTTTCTTAGAACTGATAACAGATAAATTTCCAAAAAATACTTCTGTATTTTGTTTTAAATTAGAATATTTTCTTTATTGATCTTTTCTCTTCAATTTGTGATATATAAAACTTTTGTGCGTAAATTAATTATTTAAATTTTAATAGACATTTCAAAATGGGGGGGGGGGTGAATTAAAAAAAAAACGTTTGTCTAAAATATTATATTCAATTTATTGAAAAGAGCATAAAATTTCACATTGATCCTGAAAATATCGTAAAAATTGAACCAATAGAAAAATTTTGATAGATTTTTAAAGTTTAAAAATTGAAAAACATTTAAGTCGTAAAATTCAATTGATTTCATTACGTAAAAAAAATGGCTGCATGAAGACGCACCGGCATTTTGTAAACACGGTATTTTAAAAAATAAGAAATAATATTCCTATTATTTTTCAAACAACTTTAATAGTTTATTTTGGAAGTATATTCCATAAAGAAAATAAACAACCCACTTTAAACAGAGAAATTACGAGTTTTTTATATTTTATTCGCAGTTTCATGTTAGGGGTGTCAAAAATTCCCCCCAAATTCTGATACACCTATTGTAGCGGTGCGTTGCTGTGTGGCAGACATTTTGAAACACGTTGGCATGTTGAGGTGTGCAGAAGAGAGAGAAAGAAACGTATCACTTGAGATACTCCCCTTACAACAAATTCATTGATTGCCTGCTCTAGTCAGGGACCCAGCACAGTGTGCCGAGAGGAAGTTTCAGATGCCTCCTTACAGTGACTTGGTCCAAGATACACTGTAGTGTACATTGCACTGTAGAGAATCTACTGTTGATTTAATACAATTATTTTTATATAATGGCTTGAATTAAAGTTTAAAATGCAAAAGTTAATTACCATGGTTCTATTGTGCTCTAAACAGGAACATTCATTTTGAACACGCCCGTCTTATCAAAGAACCTACTGTTGATTTTATATGTTGGGCCCTTCTTCTTATGTAGTGATAAAACTTCTCAAAAGCACTTGTGGTGTTAGGTTGTATAAGGGTGTTAACTTTGGTCAAAACCGGACTGTTCCTTCTTTAATCAAATTTTTTTGATTATCGATTTTTGGAAGTATTCTGATACAAAATATATCTTAGTATACTCCCAGACACATGAAATACATTTGTGCGAAATTTAAAAAAAAAAATGAACTCAGCCATTGCAGAGTTCATAGGGAACAAACTCACGGGCACACACAGACAGACATACACCCGTATAGACATACACACACACAGACATACACCCGTATAGACATACACACACAGACAGACAAAGTGCCTTTTATATATAAATAGAGATATTTTATTAGTTTATCTAAGATGTATATAGTTATCTTCAATATATAAATACGATAGTGTGTGTGTTATTCTGTGTCACGCTTACATATTTTTTCTTTCGAGTGGCTGTCGTTTAATAATTGTTATGACCTCCCATTTTTCGTAATAAATAATTTTACCAATAATTCTTCATAAGTTTTGGTTTTGGTTTCGATTATAGCAGATGGCACTCAAGTCATCTACTTTTTTTTTTACATAGGGGTCACCACTTATCAAAACCCGGAGGCCACTCAAGGTTAAGGATTATTGAGTGTACACTAGTCAATGGGATAATATAGTAATCGTTAGTAGTGGAAATTTGGTAAATTGGATTATTTAAGGCGACGGTTTATCAAGAATTTGTTTATATTGGACTTGAAGACAACCAAATTGTAGTCAGATGGAAACAGGCAAATGGAAGAGAGTTCCATAGGCGTGCAGGTCTGAGAAAGAAGCTTTGTTCATAGAATCTATGCTTTGATTTAGGCACAGATACAGAGTGGGGAAAGTTTTTGACAGTGGATTCAGCTAGACGGGTGTTTTTTGTAAAAGATTGGCGAGGGGGGACTAGAGATTGGAGTTCAGACGAACACCTGCCATGGAAATAACGATAAAACAAAGATAGGCTTGCAACGTCTCTTCTGTGAGAGAGAGGTTGCAGGGAAGAGAAAAGGGCATCCCTCACTAATCCACAAAGTCTATTTTGTACTCTGTCAAGGCAGGATAGGCTGTTTTTAGCAGCTCTTGCCCAGATGTGGCAGCGGTACACCATCCTTGGATGTACTTGGGGCTTATATAGATAGAGAATTGAATCAGTAGTGAGATATCTTCTGGAGTGGTAGAACGATCCCATCATTTTCCCAGCGACCTTGGCAACAGACTTGATGTACATGTTCCATTTCAGATGAGGAGTAAAGGTCAAACCCAGAAGCTTGTCAAAACATGGAGCCTCACCCAGACGAGAGCCATCCATCACAATTGTTGCCAGATGTGGATCAGAGCGTTGATGATGTAAAAATAGGAGTTTGGTTTTAGATGCATTAAAAGTAACCAACCACCTCTTCGCCCACTGAACCACACGCTCAAAATCAGAGGAGAGAGAATTAGAGAGAACTTTGTCATTTACAGCCTTTGATGTGTTGCTGTAGATGGTCGTGTCATCAGCATAGATGTCAACGAATGCTTTAAGTATGTATTTTGGGAGATCATTGATGTAGATCAGGAAGAGAGTTGGGCCCAGGATGGACTCCAGAGGGACTCCAGCATTAAACTCTGAGCCTCTGATTTCTGCCCATCAACCACTACTCTTATGAGCCTATCAGAGAGAAATGATTTAATAAGTGAGGAAACATTTCCAGCTATACGGAAGCTGGAAATGTTTCCTCAATTATTAGCTGGAAATCTTGTGAAGTAGGCCCTTATGCCATACCTTATCAAAGGCCTTTGATATGTCAAGAGCAATTGCCGTAGAAAGGAAGCCTTTGTCAAGAGATTCACTAATCCTATGAGATATAACCGTTAGCACATCTGCTGTAGATTTAGCAGAACGAAAACCATATTGCATGTCACTAAGAAGGTTATTTCTGCTGAGGTGGTTGACTACTTCTCTATTTAATATGGATTCCAGCATCTTACTCATGACACACAGAAGACTTATTGGTCTGTATTGAGAGGGAGATGACTTATCACCTGAATTTTTTTTTTTTTTTTTTTACACAGTGATCACCACTTATCAAGGCCCGGAAGCCACTCAGGGATAAGGGTTATTGCAAGTACATTAAGTTAGTGAGGAGATTTGCTGAAGTGTTTACTAAAGGGGGCGGTTCATTAGGAATTTGTTAACATTGGACTTGAAGACATCCAAGTTGTAGTCCGGAGGGAAGCAGGCAGAGGGAACAGAGTTCCACAGGCGTGCAGTTCTAAGAAAGAAGCTTTATTCATGGAATCCGCGTTTTGATTTAGGCACAGATATAGAGTGGGGGAAATTTTTCACAGTGGATTCAGCTAGACGGGTGTTTTTCGTGAAAGATTGGCGAGGGGGCACCAGAGATTGGAGTTCAGACGAGCATCTGCCATGGAAATAACGATAAAACAAAGACAGGCTCGCAACGTCTCTTCTGTGGGAGAGAGGTTGCAGGGAAGAGAAAAGGGCATCCCCCACTAAGCCACAAAGTCTATTTTGTACTCTGTCAAGGCAGGATAGGCTGTTTTTAGCAGCTCCTGCCCAGATATGGCAACAGCATTCTATCCTTGGACGTACTTGGCTTTTATATAGATAGAGAATTGCATCAGTAGTGAGATATCTTCTGGAGCGGTAGAAGGATCCCACCATCTTTCCAGCGACCTTGGCAACAGACTTGATGTACGTGTTCCATTTCAGATCAGGAGTAAAGGTCAAACCCAGAAGCTTGTCAAAACACGGAGCCTCACCCAGACGAGAGCCATCCATCACAATTGATGCCAGCTGGGGATCAGAGCGTTGATGATGTAAGGATAGGAGTTTGGTTTTGGATGCATTAAAGGTAACCAGCCACATCTTCCCCCACTGAACCACGCGCTCGAGATCAGAGGAGAGAGAATTAGAGAGAACTTTGTCATTTACAGCCTTTGATGTGTTGCCGTAGATGGTCGTGTCATCAGCATAGATGTCAACGAATGATTTAAGTATGTGTTTAGGGAGGTCATTGATGTAGATCAAGAAGAGAGTTGGGCCCAGGATTGACCCCTGAGGGACTCCAGCATTTATATTGCAGGCCTCTGATTTTTGTCCATCTTCCACTACTCTTATGAGCCTATCGGAGAGAAATGATTTAATGATTGAATTCTTAAATACAGGACATACTGATGAGGTTTTCCAGGGTGTTGGAAAGCACTTCTCCTTAACGCAATGCTTAAACAGTTTTGTAAGCATGGGGCCAAGTTCTGGTTGAAGCTTTTTTAACACTATAATTGGGATGCTGTCAGAGCCAGTTGCTTTACTGGATGAAACATTTGTTGATCCTAATTAAATCCCGGGCAACATTAGGTCTTCCTGCTTGCAGGAATATATACATTATACATTAACTAATAAAATGTATAAATAAATACATTAAGATCTGATATATTCTATTTATACTATGAAAACAACAACAACTACTACTACTACTACTACTACTACTACTACTACTACTACTACTACTAATGATAATAATAATAATAATCCGCCAAATTGTAAGTTAACTAGTGTAGTGTTAGCATCAACTTGCACCACACCAAATAGTTTGGAAAAGTCAAGAAAGACTGTGACTTTGGGGAAGCTTATTCCCAAGTTCCAGTGAAACCCAATGGTCAGTGTCAGGAAGAAGTCAGTGGTAAACGGCTGTTGCGATAGTGCAATTCAGTTGCAAAGCTTATAGAAAGAGGTGGAGAATACTGATAATCGGCGAAGATTTGTTGTCACCCAGATTCCACGGAACACCACCAGTTATTTTAAGTGAGTAATCT
Organism: Euprymna scolopes; assembly: GCF_053919585.1. Taxonomy (NCBI): domain Eukaryota; kingdom Metazoa; phylum Mollusca; class Cephalopoda; order Sepiida; family Sepiolidae; genus Euprymna; species Euprymna scolopes. The sequence continues at coordinate 47,350,450 of NC_136524.1, forward strand.
CTGATTATGCCCCTGTGAGAACTCCTAGTGAGTACAAATAATATATATATATATATGTATATATATATTTATATTTATATATATATATGTATATATATATATATATACATATATATATATATATGTATATATATATGCGTGCATATATATATATATATATATATATATATATATATAAGAATAAGTAGTTAATAAAATATTACAGTTATATCTCATAGGATTAGCAAATCTCTCGACGGAGGCAACCTTTCTAGGGAAATTTCTCTTGACATATCTAACGCCTTTGATAGGGTATGGCATAAAGGTTTACTTCACAAGATCTCTAGCTATGATATAGCTGGAAATGGCTTCTCAATTATTAAATCATTTCTTTCTGATAGGTTCATAAGAGTAGTAGTTGAGGGGCAAAAATCAGAAGCTCACAGTATTAATGCTGGTGTCCCTCAGGGGTCCATCCTGGACCCAACTCTTTTCCTGATCTACATTAATGATCTTCCAAATCACATCCTTACATCATTTGTAGACATTTATGCTGACGACACTACCATTTATGGTAGCACATCTAAGACAGTAAACGACCAAGTTCTCTCTGATTCTCTCTCCTCTGATCTTGAGCACATGATACAATGGGGAAAGGAGTGGCTTGTTAATTTTAATGCATCTAAAACCAAGCTTCTCTCTTTACATCATCAGCATTCTGATCCACATCTGGCATCAATCGAAATGAATGGCTCTCGTCTTCAGGACGCATCAAGTTTTGACAAGCTTCTGGGCTTGACCATTACTCCTGATCTTAAATGGAACACGTACATCAAATCTGTTGCCAAGGCCGCTGGAAAAATGGTGGGATCTTTCTATCGATCCAGTAGATATCTCACTGCTGATGCTATTCTCTATCTATATAAGAGCCAGATACGTCCAAGAATTGAATACTGTTGCCACATTTGGGCAGGAGCTGCTAGAAAGGACTTGTCCTGCCTTGATAGAGTTCAAAATAGACTTTGTAGCCTCGTAGATGTCCCTTTCTCTTCCCTGCAACCTCTATGTCACAGAAAAGATGTTGCGAGTTTGTCTCTGATGTATCGTTATTTTCATGGAAACTGTTCGATTGAGTTTTAGTCTATGGTCCCCCCTTGCCAAACTTCCACAAGAAACACTCGTCTAGCTGAAAACACTATCAATAATTCCTCCCATTCTTTATCTGTGCCTAAACCTAAATGTAGATTCCATGAACAAAGCTTCTTTCTTAGAACTGCACGCCTGTGGAATTGTCTTCTGTTTTTCTGCTTTCCGGCTGACTACAATATGGTTGTCTTCAAGTCTAACGTAAATAAGTTCTTGATGAGCCGTTCCATATAAATTAACAAATTTACCGAATTTTCATTACTAATGATTACTATATTGTCCAATTTCTACTGTACACTCTTTAACCTTTATCCTTGAGTGGCCTCTTGGCTTTGATAATGTGGTGATGCCTGTTTAAAAAAAATATATATAAAATAAAATATGTTAAAAACACTTTGAAAAAGAGTTAAAAACCCATTTAATTTTAAAAAAAAGGAAACACTAAATAAGTGGATAGTCCTTAATTCGCGGAGTTTTGAGGATATAATTTCCTTCTCATCGGAGCGTGAGATATAGCTAAATGCGGAATCAGATTTTGTTTGCAAAAGTATTTAATGAATCTACAAGTAAGTCATGGATCTTACTTGGTAACAAATAGTGAAGCAGAGGGAATAGGATGAAGAAAAAGGTGATTTCACGTGAATGGATAGTCTGGAGAAGGGTAAAATGTCCAATAACGGTAAAATCCAAAAACGTTGATTAAATTTCCATTTCCACAAGTAAAATCCAAGGGAATCACGTAATTGGAAGATGGTTCAAAATAACCCAAACGGCAAAAATCCGTGGAATAATGCATAAATTCACAAGGAAAAAGGGAATGAGTTCAAATAATATCATTAAAAGAAAGAACATATATATATATATATATATATATATATATATATATATATATATATATATATATATATATATATATGTGTGTGTGTGTGTGTGTGTGTGTGTGTGTGTGTGTGTGTGTGTATATGCATATATATATGTATATATATGCACATATATATGCATATATATGTATATATATACATGTATATATATATATGTATATATATATGTGTGTGTGTGTGTATATATATAGGATAGTGATTTACAATTTTATATGGGTTTTTTGAAGCATGAATGCGATGTTACTTTTTGTATTTAATATGTTATTTTTTTATATTTCAAGAGAACTTCCGCTCTTGGTCCAAGAAAGTATCAAAATGCATGCATATATCTATATCTATCTATCTATCTATCTATCTATCTATCTATCTATCTATCTATATATATATATATATATATATATATATATATATATATATATATATATATATATGTATATATATATGATTAGTTTAAAAAAAAAGATCCAACAGAGTGCTCAATTAAAAGGAAAATCCGAAATATAAGAGCGTATTTATATTTTGTATTTTGTGTACAGAAAGTTGTTAGATGAGACAAGTCATTGGTACCGTCGGTTTCAAGCCCAATAATTAGGACCATTTAAGATATCCATATCAAGCTCTCTTCAGCCAATACTCATCTATTTTATAACCGGAAGTGGAAAATAGTAAAAGAGATAAAAAGAAAATCAAATCTTAATCTGTGGACAGACACAAGCGCGGTACTAGACTCGTTTAAAAGCATAACTGAACCACACGAATGTAAATTCACACAACTGGATATCATTGACTTTTACCCCTCAATCACTAAGGAAATTCTAGAAAAATCATTGATCTTTGCATCAAAGTATAAAAAGATAAGCGAGCTGGATAAGAAAACCATCATGCAAGCAAGGCAGACCCTTTTATTTTTTAACGATAAAACATGGGTCAAAAAATCAAATCCCGAAGACGCTTTGATGTCGTGATGGGGGCCGTATGACAGTGCGTCATCTGCGACTTGGTCGGACTTTTCCTACTAGATACCATGAAAAATAAATTCCCAGACCACGTTTGCGTAACTATAATCGATATGCACTAGACAGGCTTAGGAAAGACCTAGCTGAATTTTTCAAGGAGCTAGGCTTTAAAATAATCAGAAAGATAAATTTAGATTAAAAAAAACAAAAAAAAACATACTTTATAAATGTAATTTACAATCTGTTTCAATTTTAAACCCATAGGAAATATGTAATAGTGTTAATATACTAGGAAAATCCATTAGGCTAGGTAAATACTCACTTCCCCAAACCTTGAAAGAGTTGGAATGTTTTTAAGAAATTTTTAAACATATTTCGAAATTTTTAAACATAATTCAATATAATTAAACGAAATTTTAAGTTTTTAATCGATATTGATATAAATTTTAAGTTTGAATTTTTATATATAAAAAAAATTAGATTTTTAAATTAAATTGGTTTCAAATTAAAATCGTTTTATATATAAAAAAATTTTATAGAAAAAAATTTCAGTTGAAATTAGATCCAGTATTTGTCGTCTAAAGGGTCGAGCTTCAAAACAAACCGATCTTGTGAAAATCCGTCGCCTCTGTTGAAAGTTTTTGGCAGACATGCAAACATACATACATACATTTTTATATTTGTATCTCAAATTTTCGACCCAAACCGATTTAAAAGCTTGCCCTATCTCTGAATACCCTTTATGTAAAATTTCAAATGTTTAGACCAGAAATTGTCTGAGTAATTTGGTAGAGACCGCAGAGGTCAATTTTTTAAAAACTTTGACCCCTATTATGACCCCTTAACATTTATTGCTTTGGGCTCAAATCAAGTTATTAAGTTATATCCATGTCCAAGGAACCTATATCTAAAATTTCAAGTGTTTAGACCCAAAATTGTCGGAGGAGTTTGGTAGAGTTTTCAAAGGGCAAATTGTTGAACTTTGACCCCTTAACAGCTGAATTTCTAGCCGAAACCTGATTACAAAGATTTTCCCAAATCTCCATACCCTGTATATCAAATTTCGAGTCTGTAGACTAAAAATTGACAGTTATTGTGTCGGGAAATGTACACAGACAGACAGACACTTTCACTTTTATAGATATATAGATATGAAAACCTGTTATATATTCCCATTTATATAACTAAAACTAATAAAATATATAAATATGTGCATTCAGATCTGACATATTCTCATTTAGATAAAACGAATAATTTTTTACTAACAATTTATTAGTTGTGTCACGGGTTCAACGTTCAATCCTCAGTATGGGCAAGATAAAAAAAAAAAAATTAGGAATTAAATAAGATTTCAATCCAGTCATGACTGAGGAGATGAGAACAAGCTACCCCACGCCACCACCCCATGGATTAAATCAAAGTCTTTTTTCGAAACTGCAGACAGATTCCTATGTTTGACATCAAGATTCTGGATTTCAACAAGGTATACCCGATAAATGACGGAGGTTGTCTCGGCCGAAACGTTGTCAGAACAATATCTAAGATGAGAAGATTAGTTTCTGAAACATAATAAAAAAGAGTTGATATGCCATTCATGCAATTTATTTAACAGTCTATCTTGCTTATTGCCTTCATACACGCACATACATACACAATTTGGTGGAATTACACTTTAATAATAGCAAAATTCAGAAAATGAAAAAATCAATTTAAAAAAAAAATGGCATCTACTGACTTTTTGTGTTAATTTAAACTAAAAGCAATAATATCTTCAACTTAAATATTATCGCATTATTAAAAAAAAAAAACAACGAGTTTTCGATCTTTATCATAAAAACCCCTCGCCATATTTGTTTGGGACCATGTGACATAATAACAAGGGGGAAGTAACTCATATTTAGGATTGTTAATGTAAAATCTATTTTAGCCACACATTTCCTAAAATCAATTATATCTACTTAATTGGAATGTCACAAGCACTGAAATATCGCATTGTTTAAAAAAAAAAGAAGAGTTTTTGATCTTTATCGTAAAAGCCCCTTGCCATATTTGTTTGGGACTACATAATATAATAACAAGGGAAATAATTCAGTTAGGCTAAAAACAAGGCAATAAAGTCATATTTATGATTGTTAACACAATTTATTTAAAAAAAATTGGCGAAAGTTACATGCTATTTACCTCTTCCTGGAACTCTCCTGTGTTTTTATTTTTTTAGCCAAACATTTCCTAAAATCAATTATATCGACTTAATTTTAATGTCAGAAGTACTGAAGTATTATTGCATTGTTTAAAAAAAAAAAAAACATGAGGTTTTAATCTTTATTGTAAAAAACTTTAACCATATTTCTTTGAGAAGACGTTTCATAATGAGGGTAACGCAGTTATGCTAAAACAAAGCAAAACACAAAAAATTGGCAATAGTTACTATTTACCTCCCTTTGGAACTCTCCATTGTTTTTTTTTTTTTTTAGTCAAATATCTTATTTTCATTAATTTTCGTCCAAAAATGTTTTCTTTAATAATTTTTTTCTACTTTATCGTTTTCATAATTCTTGTATTTTTACATTAGTGTACCTATTTACAATGCCTCCCCACGGGACAGAGTTAGACACCAGGGTCGTTTTTTAACATGGAGAAAAGGTACAAAAATAAAAATTGTCTCAGTTGTGAAGGATTTCTCCTCCACCGAAAGAGAACAAGAAATAGAAGTGCAGCATCCGAAGAACAGATGCTACACTTTGATCTTGTCCCGAAGGCCAAACACTATTTTTACATTAGTGTAACCCGACAATTAAGTAGAGACAACTGATTTACCTTGAAAGTCAATCTTTAAAATTTCGAATATGGTAACATGATGTAGTTGCAACCACAATTCATATGGTGTAGAAAAAGGCAGACTTTATAAGTGATAAGAGGAAATTAAAAAATTTAGTGTGAAAGAGTTGTGCGACCAATTCTGTATGACAAACTAACCCAACGACTGTATGCATTCAGATGTTATTTATTCTGGTACAGTTTCTGAATTACCCTACCTCCCACCCCACCCAGCATAACACTTTGCGTCCCAATCCATACAAATCCAGTCATTGTTATGGGCCAAATTGAAGCCCACGATCCTAATATAAACATCACCTTACCCCAACAACCCACCTACTTAACATCAGCAACTAATCCCCTAATCTCCCATTTTTTATGCACCCCTACAATACTAAACTCAACCACACACTCTACTACTATTTTTCCATCTACCTGTACTTATGTTACCCTTGAAAATATACGCTGATATAGGATTGTCTGCTTATTCTAATAAAACACACATTTTGCCTCTCAAATCATATGTCATCTATCTCAAATGATATATCTAAAGCAAAATCTACTCCAGCTACTCTGATTAGAAAACTCAGAGCCAATAATATCAAATATTTTTTTAAATTGATAATACTAAAAAAATCTAGATCTTCTTTGCAATGCTGAGTCCATCCTCTTAATTACAGCATCAAGAAGTCTAGATGTAATAAATTTTAAAAACGAAATAATAACTAAATGTAGGCATCATGTTAGTCTATCGCTTGCAAAGATGACTGTGATCATGCAATTGTTATGTGGGTTTGGAGATGGATTGTTAGACCGATTCAAGCTCTGAAGTATTTCCTGCATGTTGGATACCTGTGGGATAATTTTGTATCAGGGCTGCTGACTGCTCTGTTTTTTCTAATTTTATGTTTGCTCTTGCATTCTTCAATGCATGCGAGTTCAGAAATTGTAAATCTTATTCCACTATATTATTAATCCTGGATAACCTATAGTTCTATTCCTTCTTTAGACTTGTCAGATATCCTACCCCTTTATAATCACTTTTATGACTCTTTAAAGTTCTTCTGTAACCACCTATTGACCACATTCTCCACCACCAGGCTCCCAATTTAGATTCATCATCTGACCTCTAATCTTCTTTTTCACTCTTTTTTTTAATACACACTCTTAAAAATTCTTTAAAGTTTTTAAGTACACCTCTAACTTTTCACCTAATACCATTTGACCTTGTAACGTTACTCCTTTCCACTTCCTAATCTAGCAGTTCATCCCTACATAACAATTTAGAAGAACACCTCCTGATATTCTTTCTATATTAAAATGTAATTTAATTTAACCTATCCATAACCCTTTTTAAAGTTATTTTATTTTGCTTAATCTAATCTTTATTAACTAATTGGATCCCACTTATCATCATCATTAATTGGTATTTCAATCACTTACCTCGCCCAGATTTATCTCCCTTCAAATCCATCCCCTATATACCTTTAATAATTAAAATACCCTAAAATCTCGTAATCTCTCTGTAAAATGTTTAACTCATCACATAGAAACAAGTAAAGACTTTAGTATTTTCAAAGTTTTAATAAGCAATTTCAGTTTCCCCCTATACTATCGAATTAAAGCAATTGTTAAAATATTAAAATTGAATCCAATCCTATCTACACACAATTTTCAATAGAAAAATAACACCTTTTCTCCTCACCCACCTACCCACCCTAACATTCATTAACTTTTAACTCTTTATGTTGCAATTCTATTTATCTAATTGAGGTCGATATTTAACACCCACCCCGACAACCTTCAGATAACTGTTAACCTAAGTAAAACAAAAACATCTCCTGACTTGAATTTTAATTTCTCCTCTTCCATTCCCTCAGCTCTTTTCTTTTCCTTCCTCCCTCCATCCTACGTCTTTTTTTATAACTCCTTCCATTTATATTTTTTCTTTTTGTTTTTTATATCTTCACTAGCGGGGGAGGGTGTTGCCCGGGTGTTTGGAGGTGTGTGTGTGTGGGGGGGTAGATTAAAACAAATATGATAAAATAAAAAAAACGATAACAAAAAAACAGGGAACATGATGGAAAAAAAGAAGAAGTTTTGGTAGGTAGGTAGGATCGAACCAGAAGCCTTCAGGCGAAGGTGGTAAATAAAGTGTGAAAAAAAAACCTGACACGTTACCGCTGGGTCAGCAAGAGAGAGTAAGAGAAAAACGTTTCAATTTATTTAAGGATTAAAACCTTAATTAACAGGTGCGTGAATTTAATGAGGTCAAATAGAAATCATACAGTTAACTTTTACTGTGAGGCAGTTTTTTTGGGGTTTGATTTACCCAACTTTGGCTGATTTTGTTTCCCCAAGATGTTGGGGGGGGGCAGCTCCCAATAAAAAGGGGATTGCCCAAATTGAATAGCAATTGTCTGATTTAAGAGATTTGCCCCCCCCCCAGTGATCAAAGCTATATTGCTTTCTAGACGTTTCTGGCACGAAAGCCGGGAACACTGTCTTTGCTTTCGATTAGTTTCGCTTTTATACGAAAAAGCTGAACGCACACAAGAATTTTGTAAAAGTCGATGTAAATAAATGTAGATGTGACGCGCATTCGCAAATCGTAGATGTTACGATCTAGACGGTATATAATAAGTTCTAAAACGTAGTAAACCCCACGGAGACCTCCCCCCCCCACCCCGAAAAAAGCCTTTGCTGGACATACAAAAAAATGTGCACACACATTTTGCCTTTTATATATATATATTTTTTTTATTACCATTTTCACCCCAAACAAGGCACGTTGCCACTTTGATGTAGGGGGCTACTATCAGGAACATAAGCTACAGGGGTACTATGTAGGGAGTTGAGCAGTGAGATGTCGGTTCACATTACACTTGAACTTTTGCATGTCAGTAAAGTTGGGGAAGCAGGGACCCAGATGGGAATTCCAAAGTCTAGCGGTTCTGGGGAAGAAACTACTGGAGTAGAAGGATATCTACTTTGAAGGGGTAGGATTTAACTGCTTGTCGGGTTTGTTGAGGGTATTTACGTTGAGGGGGTACAAGTTCTTGCAGTTCGTCAGAGCATTCACCGTTAAAGTACTTGTAGAACAGACAGAAGGATGCAAAATTTCGTCGATGGGACAGAGGCTGAAGTTTAGATGATAGTTCAGGACCTATCAGATTTGCGACTCTCTTTTGAACCTTGTCTAGGAGCGAGAGATGCACCAGCTCAAATATGACAACAATACTCCATACATGGGCGAATGGTGGCCTTATAGAGGTACAGGATACTTTCGGGCGTTAGTTGCTTTCTAGCACAGTAGAGAGAACCTATCTTCTTCACAGCAGTCCTGGCAATACTCTCAATGTAATTGTTCCAACTCATGTTTCCTATGAACGTTAGGCCGAGGAGTTTAAAAGATGTACTTTCAGATAAAGAGTCATTGGCCATTGCTATTGGTGGTAGAAAAGGTTTCTTGTAATTATTGAAGGAACCAAGTTTAGTTTTGGCAGCATTGAATGAGACCATCCATTTTTGTCCCCATTCTACTACAGATTGGAGATCATCATCTAGTGTTTCTGCCATTTCTTTAGATATGTGTTCATTTGTTTTCCTGTTGTGTTTGTTATAGAGTGTGGTGTCATCAGCATATATACCCATCTCACAGACAATTTTGTCAGGGAGGTCATTTATGAATATTAGGAATAATAGAGGTTCAAGGATAGACCTTTGAGGCACTCCCACATTTATATCATATTGTTTCATTTACTATATATATTATTTACTATATATATCATTTACTATATATATTATTTGCTATATATATTATTTACCATATATATTATTTACTATGTATATTATTTACTATATATATTATTTACTATATATATTATTTACTATATATATATTATTTACCATATATATTATTTACTACATATATTATTGACTATATATATTTACTATATATATTTACTATATTATTTTCTATATATATTATTTACTATATATATTATTTACTATATATATTATTTACTATATTATTTACTATATATATTATTTCCTATATATATTATTTCCTATATATATAATTTCCTATATATATTATTTACTATATATATTATTTACTATATATATTATTTACTATATATATTATTTACTATATATATTATTTACTATATATATTATTTACTATGTATATTTACTATATATATTATTTACTATATACATTATTTACTATATATATTATTTACTATATATATTATTTAGTATATATATCATTTACTATATATATTATTTACTATATATATTATTTACTATATATATTATTTGCTATATATATCATTTACTATATATATTATTTACTATATATATTATTTACTATATATATTATTTACTATATATATTATTTACTATATATATCATTTACTATATATATCGTTTACTATATATATTATTTGCTATATATATTATTTACCATATATATTATTTACTATACATATTATTTACTATATATATCATTTACTATATATATCATTTACTATATATATTATTTACTATATATATTATTTACTATATATATTATTTAATATATATATTATTTACGATATATATCATTTACTATATATATTATTTATTATATATATTATTTCCTATATATATTATTTACCATATTAATTATTTACTATATTATTTACTATATATATTATTTACTATATATATTATTTGGTATATATATTATTTACTATATATATTATTTACTATATATATTATTTGGTATATATATCATTTACTATATATATTATTTACTATATATATTATTTACTATATATATCATTTACTATATATATCATTTACTATATATATTATTTACTATATATATTATTTACTATATATATCATTTACTATATATATTATTTACTATATATATTATTTACTATATATATCATTTACTATATATATTATTTACTATATATATTATTTACTATATATATTATTTGGTATATATATTATTTACTATATATATTATTTACTATATATATCATTTACTATATATATCATTTACTATATATATTATTTACTATATATATTATTTACTATATATATTATTTGGTATATATATTATTTACTATATATATTATTTACTATATATATATCATTTAGTATATATATCATTTACTATATATATTATTTGGTATATATATTATTTACTATATATATTATTTACTATATATATCATTTACTATATATATTATTTGGTATATATATTATTTACTATATATATCATTTAGTATATATATCATTTACTATATATATCATTTACTATATATATTATTTACTATATATATTATTTACTATATATATTATTTGGTATATATATTATTTACTATATATATTATTTACTATATATATCATTTACTATATATATCATTTACTATATATATTATTTACTATATATATTATTTGGTATATATATCATTTACTATATATATTATTTACTATATATATTATTTACTATATATATCATTTACTATATATATCATTTACTATATATATTATTTACTATATATATTATTTACTATATATATCATTTACTATATATATTATTTACTATATATATTATTTACTATATATATCATTTACTATATATATTATTTACTATATATATTATTTACTATATATATTATTTGGTATATATATTATTTACTATATATATTATTTACTATATATATTATTTACTATATATATTATTTACTATATATATCATTTACTATATATATTATTTACTATATATATTATTTACTATATATATTATTTGGTATATATATCATTTACTATATATATTATTTACTATATATATTATTTACTATATATATCATTTACTATATATATCATTTACTATATATATTATTTACTATATATATTATTTACTATATATATCATTTACTATATATATTATTTACTATATATATTATTTACTATATATATCATTTACTATATATATCATTTACTATATATATTATTTACTATATATATTATTTACTATATATATTATTTGGTATATATATTATTTACTATATATATTATTTACTATATATATATCATTTACTATATATATCATTTACTATATATATTATTTGGTATATATATTATTTACTATATATATTATTTACTATATATATCATTTACTATATATATCATTTACTATATATATCATTTACTGTATATATTATTTACTATATATATTATTTACTATATATATTATTTGGTATATATATTATTTACTATATATATTATTTACTATATATATCATTTACTATATATATCATTTACTATATATATTATTTACTATATATATTATTTACTATATATATTATTTACTATATATATCATTTACTATATATATCATTTACTATATATATTATTTACTATATATATTATTCTCTATATATATTATTTAATATATATATCATTTACTGTATATATTATTTACTATAATATTTACCATATATATTATTTACCATATATATTATTTACTATATATATTATTTACTATATATATTATTTACTATATATATTATTTACTATATATATTATTTACTATATATATTATTTACTATAATATTTACCATATACATTATTTACTATATATATTATTTTCTATATGTATCATTTACTATATATATTATTTTCTATATATATTATTTACTATATATTATTTACTATATAATTTTTACTATATATATTATTTACCATATTATTTTCTATATATATTATTTACTATATACATTATTTATTATATATATTATTTACTATATTATTTACTATATACATTATTTACTATATATGCTATTTACTATGTACATATATTACAATTTCCTGTTAACTGGACATGTCTGGAATTTGATCTACTTTATATTGATTTTTTTATTCTACTTTTTTTATTTGCCTACTTAATTGTTTTTTTTTTTAAATTACATTTTCACCCCCAAAAAGGCGCATGTCCACTTTGGTGTAGGGGGCTACTATCAGGGGCAGCAACTACTGGGGCACTATGTTGGGATTTGGGCAGCAAGATGTTGGTTCACGTTGCACTTGAACTTCTGCATGTCAGTACAGTTGGGGAAGCAGGAACTTGGAATGGAATTCCAGAGTCTAGCGGTTCTGGGGAAGAAACTACTGGAGTAGAAAGATCTTTTGCATCTAGGGATCTCATCAGGCGTAATCTACACATGACTCAATGACTAATTATGAATTTTTAGCTGATTTATTGATCCAGTTTGCTAGATGGCTCCTCCTAAATCAGACTCAAGCATTGAGTGCCTAATGCCCGGGATATTTCCAATTGAGCCCAAAAGTGTCTACGCTGTTCCTAGAGCTTGTTTTTTTTTTTTTTTTTTTTAACCCATTTTGCCTGAACAACTTCTGTTATGATTTTTGCATCCATGCAATAACATATGTTTGAATTTTTTCCACATTTTCATGTGTATATATAGTCTAATTATTGGATTGCATTGTAATAATGGAGTTATTCGCATAATAACTGAGACTTTTATCGTAACAGGATATTTTTCCCTCCATCTTCAAATGGGATCTGTGTGTGTGCATCAAACTCACTGAACATTTATACATATGTATATTATTTCATTATGCTTAATCTTGGGCACCCAAAAATACACACACACACACACACACACACACACACACACACACACACACACACACACACAGATATATATATATATATATATATATATATATATATATATATATATATATATATATGAACAAATGATTAATAAAACATGTTAAAAAACATCTTGAAAAAGAGTTAAAAACATATTTAATTTTAAAAAGAAGCACAAGATAAGTGGATAGTCCTTAATCCGCGGAGTTTCGAAGAAATACTCTCCTTCTCATCAGAGGGCAGGAATTAGCAAAATGCGGGATTGGATTTTGCATGTAAAAGTATTTAATGAAACCACAAGTAAGTCACAGATCTTACTTGGTTAAAAAAAAGGGTGACGTAAGGGGAATAGGAGGTTAAAGAAAAAATGATAAAAAGATTTCACATGAATGCATAGTCCGGTGAAGGGTAAAAAATCCAAGAATGGTAAAATCCAAACACGGTCGAATTAAAAACTTCCAATCCAACAGATAAGTTCCAAAGGAATCGCGTAACTTGAAGATGGTCCAAAATGATCCAAAAGGCAGAATTCCTTGGAAAAAAATCACAAACGGAATGAGTTCAAAATCATTAAAAGAAAAGTTCAAATGTGCACAGAAAAAGCACTGCAGAGAATATTTAAAACACGTCTGCCAAGGCCGGAAGAATCAAGTAAAATTTACTTGATTCTTGATTTGCTAATTCCTGCCCTTTGATGAAAAGGAGAGTATTTCTTCGAAACTCCGCAGATTAAGGACTATCCACTTATCTTGTGCTTCCTTTTTAAAATTAAATATATATATATATAGCCCCTTTAAGAAACTCGTTTCTTATCGTTGAGCAATTTAAGTTGAATTAAGTCAGTCAATTTAGCTCTTATGCATAGATCATCGTATAACGAGTAGATCACTGTCTGACTGACGTAAAGAACATTTAAAATTATAATGTTTAAATTCAACGCTATTTCACGCGGTTAATGGTAGCCGAATAGATACGTTTTTTTGCTAATCGAGCCAGAGATGGCTCGTGTTGCCGAGTTCGAATTTCTCGACTGGTGTTAATTGTGACACCTTGCACTGAAGATTCCCGAAAGGATGAAACACTAGTGTCTATAGGTATTTAATTATTATAGTAAAAAATAATCTATCTATATATCTATAAAAGTGAACGTGTGTGTGTGTGTCTGTCTGTGTGTCTGTGTACATTTCCCTACGCAATAACTCTGTCAAATTTAAGTCTACAGACTCGAAATTTGATATACAGGGTACTGAAATTTGGGAAAATCGATGTGATCGGTTTTCGGCCAGAAATTTGGCAGTTAAAGGGTTAAAGTTCAACGATTTGACCTTTGAGAACTCTACCAAACTCCTCCGACAATTTTGGGTCTAAACACTTGAAATTTTAGATATAGGTTTCTTGGACATGGATTTAACTTAATAACTTGATTTGAGCCCCAAACAATAAATGTTCAGTGGTCATAATAGGGGTCAAAGTTTAAAAAAATTGACTGTTTTTTTTGTTTTTGTTTCTTTTTGCTCGGCATACACCTCCAAACACCCGGGCAACGCCGGGCACTCATGCTAGTATATCTATAAAAGTGAACATGTCTGTGTATCTGTCTGTCTGTGTATCTGTCTGTCTGTGTACATTTCCCTATGCAATAACTCTGTCAAATTTAAGTCTACAGACTCAAAATTTGATATACAGGGTACTGACATTTGGGAAAATTGATGTGATCGGTTTTCGGCCAGAAATTTGGCGATTAAGGGGTTAAAGTTCAACGATTTGACCTTTGAGAACTCTACCAAACTCCTCGGACAATTTTGGGTCTACGCACTTTAAATTTTATATATAGGTTCCTTGGACATGGATCTAACTTAATAACTTGATTTGAGCCCAAAACAATAGATTTTAAGGGGTCATAATAGGGGTCAAAGTTAAAAACCTTCCCCTCCTCCGACCAGAACCCACTGAACTACTTCGTTTAGTCATACGTCAGAAAAATCACCAACACGACCTCCCACAACACCAAAGCCATCTCTGCTGAGTAATTACTAAGCTCCCACCGGCACTTGTGAAACAGGAATGCTCCAAGTTCAGGGCCCGTATGTAGTTGGAGATTGAAGCTGAAGGCGGCTGCATTGAATAGATGTCAGCTCTACTACAAAATCAAATTACCCAAATTAATTTTTTCAATAAAAGTTTTAAAATAAAGCTGTAGTGTTGTTTTCTTTAGGGCGACAAATTCATCGTTCAACCCTGTATTTAGGCAAGTGATAATTTCTTTTTATTTTATATACAAATGATTCTTTCTTTTGCTGTATATTTCTATTGCTGCCCTGATTGTGAAACACCACCTATGGAACCAAGGAGGGGATAATGGAACAGACTGGTGGCAATAACAGTGGTAATGAGGAAGATGGCAATGAGGAAATGCTGCCCCCAATTCTTCGAAGAAATACCTGACAAAGACGACTGCCCCCCTGCCCTGTTTGTGATCATGAGATCAGGGGGGGGGGGTGTAGTGGAATTGGCAATAACCGAAATGGAGGGAAATAAAGAGCTTACCTCGGATACGTCTGTTGTTGTGTTGCGGGCTGAGCGGAAGAAAGTTCCAAGATGGGGTCCATGGGTTTTTATTGGTTTTGACTCCATGCAATTCTCACAGAATCGCGTGTGCTCTCACGTGATTATGCAAATATATAATTCCCGGATGCTATAAAGGCAGGACGCTGGGAGGCAGTCAGGCGGTGTTTTGCAGATTGTGTGTAGGTGGTTCTGGCAGTTGGATTGTTTTTTGTGGTGAACCACGAATCTGCGAGAAGCGAGTTTTCTTCTGCCTTTTTTTTTCTGTCTCCTTCTTCTTCTTTCTCTACGGTCATTACAGCCAAGAAATCCTTCTCTTTTAGAGGTGAGCGGTTCAGGGCGAAACTGATTATTTCCTATCTTTATTCCTGATTTTTGCGTACTATATTTTGCTATATTTGTATATGCAAATTATTGTTTCTGTTGCTGTCTATCCAAATGATTATTTCTTTTGCTGTATATGCAAGGGATTGTTCCTATTGCTATATATATATATATATATATATATATATATATATATATATATATATATATTTATTTACACAGGCATCACCACATTATCAAGGCCAAGAGGCCACTCAAGGATAAGGGTTTAAGAGTTGGAAAATATAGTAATCATTAGTAATGAAAATTCGGCAAATTTGATAACTCATATGGAACAGCTCATCAAGAACTTATTTACGTTAGACTTGAAGACAACCATATTGTAGTCAGCCGGAAAGCAGGAAAACAGAAGACAATTCCACAGGCGTGCAGTTCTAAGAAAGAAACTTTGTTCATGGAATCTACGTTTAGGTTTAGGCACAGATAAAGAGTGGGAGGGGAATTATTAGCTAGACGAGTATTTCTTGTGAAAGTTTGGCGAGGGGGGGGGCCATAGACTGAAGCTCAATCGAACACTTTCCATGAAAATAACGATACATCAGAGACAAGCTCGCAACATCTCTTCTGTGAGATAGAGGTTGCAGCGAAGAGAAAAGGACATCTCCTGCGAGGCTATGAAGTTTATTTTGAACTCTATCAAGGCAGGACAAGTTCTTTCTAGCAGCTCCTGCCCAAATGTGGCAACAGTATTCCATCCTTGGACATACCTGGCTCTTATATAGATAGAGAATTGCATCAGCAGTGAGATATCTACTAGATCGATAGAAAGATCCCACCATTTTTCCAGCGGCCCAGGCAACAGATTTGATGTACGTGTTCCATTTAAGATCAGGAGTAATTGTCAAGCCCAGAAGCTTGTCAAAACTTGAGGCCTCCCGAAGACGAGAGCCATTCATTTCAATTGATGCCAGATGTGGATTAGAATGTTGATGATGTAAAGAGAGAAGCTTGGTTTTAGATGCATTAAAAGTAACCAGCCACTCCTTTCCCCATTGTACCACGTGCTCAAGATCAGAGGAGAGAGAATCAAGTTATTCAAGTGATAGTTCTTTTTGCTGTATATGTAAACAATAGTTTCTATCGTTGTATATGCAACTGATACTTCATATTGTTGTATGTGTAAATGATTGTTGCTACTGCTCTATCTGCAAGTTGAGCATGTACTATGTTGTCAGAACCTGATATGAAACTGAATGTATTTGGAATGAAATAGCTAATAGCTATTCTTAGAGTAAATAAGTGAGATAGATAAATTAAGATATATATAAGAACAAGAATTATTATATTGACAGATCTATTATTATTTGTAAAAATAGAAAGAATTATGTTAGTTGCATATATTTTGCGGCTACCAGACTCTATGTACGTGAATAAATCTTATTACAAATATTTAATTTAATAAAGATCAATAGATGTTTTATTTGTTTAAGTTTTTATATGCGTGTCCTCGTCGCTCAGATAATAGTGAATAACGTTGCTGTAGTTTCGATTCTAATTGATGAAACCAAAACAACGTTATTCACTATCATCTAAACTACGACAAATTTTGCCATTCCAATATATATATTCATGAGCAAAGCTTCTTTCTTAGAACTGCACGCCTGTGGAACTCTGTTCCGTCTGCCTGCTTCCCTCCGGACTACAACTTGGATGTCTTCAAGTCTAATGTTAACAAATTCCTAATGAACCGCCCCCCTAATTAAACACTTCATAAAATCTCCTCACTAACGTAATGTACTTGCAATAACCCTTATCCCTGAGTGGCTTCCGGGCCTTGATAAGTGGTGATCACTGTGTAAAAAAAAAAAAAAATATGTGTGTGTGTGCGTGTGTGTGTGTGTGTGTGTGTGTGTGGTCACGAATAGGCTCCTATATGGTTGACTATTTTTAAAAAAACTGATTACATATAATGATAGAAGATGTATCGAGGATCAGGAATGGGTATGTTTGATCTGACAGAACGGTGGTTCATAAAAATTGTGGGGTCTGCATTCGTGCCTGACCCTCAAAGTATGGAAATAAAAGTGAAAAAAAAAAAACGTTTACAAGTGTTTTTGATATAGATGTACATAAGAATACTTTGTTAAGTATGTTGCAACTTAAATAGGGATGGTATAATAAAATTGTGGGGTCTGCGTTCGCGCCTGTACTCCAAGGAAATATGGCACAAACTTTAATAAAGATTTTTCATATCTATTTGCGTAAGTATACTTTGATAATTATGTTTCAGTTTGAAGAAATATGGTGTAATAAAATTATTGGGTGTTCTTCGCGCTTGACCTCCATAGAATGTAAATATGCCACAAAGTTTAACAAGGTTTTTCTAAAAGGGGCGAGGGTCCACAATAACACCTTAACTTTAATCTTAATTCACGTTAGCTTTTATTTATTTTTTTGAGTTTAATCATATTGTGTCGAATAAATTCACCTCATAAATTCATAAATTCATGTTCTTATTAAAGTGAAAGCCAAAAAAAAAGTCAGAACTTTAGACAATTCTCAACACAAATTTTGCATAACTCTGTTGTTTTCCTTCTCCACTTGTATGTGGAACTCTTTCAAAAATAGATAAATAAAAAAAATTAGAACGTTACTTCTTATCGTGTCATTTTTATTTATATATCTGTTTAGCTTTTTTTGGTCAGTGTACTAGAAGGAATTCAGTTGATTACAACCCTTTCTGTGTGTTCTTTACATTACAATAGTACAACCCTGAATCCGATGGCACAATACTACACCGTTCAATACTGTAAAACTGAAATGAAGCTGTTCTGCTTGAAAAGGGCGCCATTTTCTTCTTATTCATATTTATATCGATCCTTTGCTTTAAAAAAGTAAAGTAAGTACGTGTTTACTTTTTTAATATCCCATTTTACTGTTTCGGATTATTTTACTAAAGTAAGTAAAGCTTCATTATTTTTCAAAACTGCTTTTGTTTCTTTGTTTTCCGATATTTCGTCGATATTATTTAGTAAGAGTGTTTAGCAGAAAAGCCAAAAAACAACTACCCGAAAAAAAAATATACAAGAAATAAATGTTCAGTTCATGTTTTTTGTTTTTGTTTTGAAATAGTTTTTAATGCTCTTTACTTGAAATAATTTCAGCGAACCGAAATTAAAACGAAATTTCAGGCGATAACTACTTAGATGAATTTTTATATAAACTACACATGCCATAATCGAATATTCCTCAAGCATAAAATAACAGAAAACATTAAAATATTAGTAATTGTCTGTATTTTTGAGATTTCATTTATTGAGATTGTTTTATTAACTACTTGTTCTTTTATACTTGAGTATAGTTGACTTTTTTTATCAGTAGAAAGAGCAGAAATTCTTCTAGAGATGGTACTATAGATTTTATAATTGAGTTGGGGTGATCAGAATAAGCTCTATTATAAGCTCTATCTCCTACTTGGTTTTATCGAGCTTTTACATCTGGTTGAGATTACTTTATAAATATTAATTCTTTAATATTTATAATATACTTTAGTTTTACCATCTTGGATCATTTTGGTAAATTTAATTGTAATTTTTATTATATATATATATATATATATATATATATATATATATATATATATATATATATATATATATATATATAAAATAAAGATTTCCTTGGATTTTACTTGTACAAATGGAAATTCAATTAACTTTCTTGGATTTTCCACCAGACTATCCATTCACGTGTAATTACCTTTTTCTTCACCATATTCCCTCTGCTTAATTTTTTTTGTTATCAAGTAAGATCTTTGACTTACTTGTTGTTTCATCAAATACTTTTGCAGGCAAAATCCGATCCTGCATTTTGCTAATTCTTACCCTCTGATGAGAAGGAAAGTATTTCTTCGAAACTCCGCAGATTAAGGACTATCCACTTATCAAGTGTTTTCTTTTTAAAATTAAATATGTTTTTAACTCATTTCAAAGTGTTTTTACCATGTTTTATTAACTGTTTGCTCATATATATATATATATATATATATATATATATATATATAAAAATGTAATGTTGGTTCGTTAAAATTGAATAAAACCATATTTCTACGTTACCAATTTAATTGAAATTTTCAGAAAATCTATATGTAAAGTCAATGAATGTTTGCATGTAATAAAAATAATTTTACATTGCGAATTATAAAAATATTAATTAAAATATAAATATTTTTCGAAGTCGTTTCTGCGAGACTGCCCAATAATATTTCTGGTAACTTCCGTTTCAACTACTCTCGAATTACAAGATAAGTAAAAAAAAAAAAAGTTACTCATGCAGACAGTGATCCGTGCTAAAATAATAACGTTATTATTAAAAAAAGACATTCTTAACATAAGGAAGGGAGGGTGTTTTGTACCTATTCTGTACTTTAACCTTACAATTGAATAAAAACATATAAAACTTTAATTAAATGCGGAAATACGATTTAAAAAATAGCGGAGATCACTCTCTGCATTAGCACAAAAAAAAGGAAATCCCATATTTTAAAAATTTAAATTTATTTATGTACTTACCAATTTTTAAATTTTAAATACCTTTATTTATGTTAAGGCTTTTCACTCATGAAACATTACGTTTTAATTGTTTAGTTTCTTTTCATGGCATTGTTTACATAAAAAAGTTTGTTTTAACTTTTTCTAAACTGTTTCATTTTTACGACATGCCTCAACGTATTATAAACACCCTAACCTCCCCATGTTAAAAAAAAACACGCCCTTCCATAAACCTCGAAAGCTGTTCTTAATATGGGGAGATTGGGGGGTGTTCATTCCGAAAGCCGTTTTAACATATGGAAGTTAGGGTGTTTATAATATGCTGGGGCGAGTCGTAAAATTAACGAAGTTGCTATCTATTATTTATTGTAAAAATTGCTTGAAATTTATTTATTTGACAAAAAAAATTAAAATTTGGTACTCCTTGGGCGTTGAGTTCCATGGCGACCAGCAGAAAAAAATAATAGTCGCTCCCTTAGTCCCCACCCCACCCTGCACGTAACATCTTTTATTTACTGACGTTGCCGTAACTAAACGATTATTTGTCACATTTACTAACATTTATTTATTTATTTTGAAAAAAAGTTTTACTTTTTATGAATATTAAAAGAAAAATGGGTACTCATGCAGAGAGTGATCCGTGTTGAAATAATAATGTTATTATTTAAAAAGCCATTCTTAATATGGGGAGGGGAGGGTGTTTTGTACCTATTCTGTACTTTAACCTTGCAATTGAATAAAAAAAACCCCATAAAACTTTAATTAAAGGTGGAAATACGATTTAAAAAATAGCGCGGATCACTCTCTGCATTAGCACCGAAAAATGTTACTAAACATTTATTAATAATTTCTCACTTTTACAAACATTTGATTTTAAATTTCTTTTTAAATGACGACTTTTTTTTTTTAATAGTATTTGGGGATGGGTATGTTGACCCCCCTCCCCCAATGGTGTTTATTCCGAAATCCGTTGTTAACATGGAGAGGTTGAGGGTATTTATTCTGAAAGTCGTTCTTAACATTTGTGGAGGTGGACCTAATGTAAAAAATAAATAAATAAATTTAAAAAAAAAACTAAATCATTTACTGATAACTTCTCACTTTTACAAATATTTTTTAATTTACATGCGCAGGTGAACAAATTGTTGAATAGTGCGAAAACAAAACGTTTTTGTAATAAACTTCAGGATAATTTTTTGGGTAAATATTTACATTTAGGTCCACCTCCACAATTTTCTTTTTTAAATGACGACTTATATTGATAAATAAATTTACTTCTTCGCAACATTTATTGATAAATAAATCTACTTCTCTGCAACGGGCACTGAACTCCTCCCCTTTTTTTAATAGTATTTTCGGGTGGGTATGCTGACAACAAATATCAGTTAAATTTTGCAAGTAGCCCCTCCCCCCCTCCAAAAGAGTGTTTATTCTGGAAGCTGTTCTTAAGATGAGGATGTTGGGGAGATTATAAGGTGGACCTAATCTAAAAATAAAACAAAAAAATAAGACAAGTTTTTTAAATGATTAAAATAATTTCTCACTTTTACAAACATTTTTACATGCGCACATAAGCAACTACTTTTTTATTAACTTTTTTTACTTTTTTTATCTAAAAATTAGTAAATTTCAATGAATAGAATAATAAATCATTTATCATTAATATGTGTGTTTGGTTTTGTGTTGAATGAAACTTTTTTTTTATTACAACAATAATGAACCAATTTAAATCTTCCGGCATGCGTTTAAGGGTTACGAAATTATCAATAAATCGTTTAGTTACTAAGCCAACCTCAATAAATAAGAAAATGTTACGTGCGCATGCATTAGCCTTGACTGGGGGGGGGAGGGGTCTAAGGGAGCGACCATTAGATAATTATGCTGGTCGCCATGGAACTCAACGCCCAAGGAGTACATAAAGTGGCACTTATGCACTTATGTTATCGTGCTATTTTTTAAATAGTATTTTCATGTTACATTCAAATTTTACAAAATCTTTTCTTTTAATAATTTGTTAGGTGAAAGTACAGATAACCCGGTCGGTTTCTAATGTGAGGAAAATCTAGCCCCCCTCCCCCTAAAAAAAGGGCTACTCTGGATAGTAACAAAAAATTAAAATTGCCTCAGTCTCGAAAGATTTCTTCTCTACTGAACGAGGAAAAAAACGGTGAAGTGTAGTTCAACTGTTTCTCTCCTCCTCTCTCTTCCTCTCTTAATATCTCTCTCTATCCATCTCTCCCTTTCCCTCTCTCAATATATCTTTCTCTCTATATCACTCTCTCCATCTCTCTTTGAGCCCCTTTCTCTCTCTAACTCCCTCTATCTCTCTCCTTTCCTCTGTCTCATCCCTCTCTGTTTCTAACTCTCTCCCTCTCTCTTTATCTATCAATCCCTTTATCTGTCTATCTCCTTCTCTTTCTCTATTTTCATCTCACTTTCTCTTTTCTATCTATATATCTTCCTCTCTGTCTGTCCATCTCTAATCCCTCATCCTATTTTAGTCTCCTAAATTAATTACAGTGAATAAGGCATTGTCAAAACATGGATAAATCCTATTTTAGTCACCTAATTTACTGACTGTGAGAATAGAAGTTATTTGGAAATTACTGCTACCTTGAACAGCACCAGAAGTAACTGGTAAAACCTTTCTAATTAAATTGATTTTGGTAGCCATTCGGTAACAAAATGACATAGCCTTAGCCCTTAGCCTTAGGAATACCTGCGACCTTGCTGCCAAGTAGAAGAATTATTTATTCTACTTTAAAACATTCAATTTTTCAAAAATCTCATGTTCGACATCTCCAAAATATCCAATATGGGGAAAAATATTGCAGAAATGCAAACTTATTGCTTAGGATGAATGCACAATGATACGCAAAAAATCACTTGAGGCTCTTGGTCGATCCTTGCAAGATTTGCAAGGCAATGGCAGACCCTTTGGGAATGCAGTAATATTGCTTGCAGAAGATTTCAGACAAATGTTACCTGTTATTCTTCAATCAACATCAGCAGATGAAATAAATGCTTGCCTCAAATACTCTACTTTTTTGTTCCATGTGAAGACATTAAACTTAACTCAAAATATGCATATACAGTTGCCGACTGTTCGATCCGCACAAAAACTTTTGCATCACTTGTGGGAAATTGGGTACGAAAAAGTGCCAGCTGATCAGAGTTAAGGGCAAAATTCTTTGAATTTTAACTTCTGTAATTTCTGTAATTTTATTTCATCAAAAGAACAGTTAGTTTAAAAGGTTTTTGCAGATATTCAAATTATAAGAATTCCATTTGACTGAGTGAATGAGCTATTCTTGCAGGTCAATACAAAGACGCCCATGAACTTAACGCTATTATTCAATGTAAAATTCCAAGTGAGGTAGTCAAATACAAATCCATCGACACTGTTGTGAAAGCAGATAAAGTGGTTAATTATCCAACAGCTATATTTGCCAGGGATGCCACCGCATGTATTGCAACTGAAATTTGGTGTACTAATTATCATGTTGTGAAATATAAACCAATCCAAGCTTTGTTTTTTCACATGGACAATTTATGTTATGTATTCAAGAGTTACCAAACCAGAAATTCTCTATATCAGCTAAGAAAATGGAACAACAAAAACTGTGTACCCATGGAAAATTGAAAATTAAACCTATAAGAAACATGCTTTTTCTCATTTTGGAACTTTTCCATTGCGCCAACTTGAGCCACAGCAACGCGTGGCAGGGTACAGCTAGTATATATATAAAAATGTAATGTTTGGTTCGTTCAAAGTCTATAGAACCATATTTCAGAAAATCTATTTTTAAAGTCAAGGAATGTTTGCATGTTATTAAAATAATTTAACATTGCGAATTATAAAAATATTAAATTATAAATGAAAATATTTTTCGTAACTGCGAGATTATGCGGCCTTTCATTTCCGGTAGAAATTAGCCTTTCACTTATTGAGATAAGTATTATTTGTATTAATTTTTATGATACTCATGCAGAGAGTGATCCGTGCTGAAATAATAATATTATTATTTAAAAAGCCATTCTTAACATGGGGAGGGGAGGGTGTTTTGTACCTATTCTGTACTTTTACCTTACAATTGAATAAAAAAAAACATATCGTAAAACTTTAATTAACCGTGGAAATACGATTTAAAAAATAGCACGGATCACTCTCTGCATTTTTTTCCTTTTATTATTCTTAAAGAGTAAAACTTTTCTTATTCATGAAAAGAGTTAAGCCTACGTAAATAAATAAATGTTTGTACACGTGAAAAATTATCAATAAATGATTTAGTTACTTTTTTAACAAATTATTTATGAAAAGAGTTAACGTAATAATGTTTGCGAAAGTGCCGTAGTTGTACAACATGCTTAATTTCTATACTTATAGGTGTTTGATTATTATTGATTGGACACTAATTAAACAGATTATTAAAAAAAAAAGTAAAAAAAGAAATCATTATTTCGACATTTGAAAGTGGTGCTCACTTTTTAGTTACAACGTTCTGATAAATCAGTCACCCATTTTGTGACCAATAAAAACGTGGTATATCAACACCATAGAAGCCTCTACCGCATTTGTAAGTCAGAAATATATTTGTTTCTCAAAGAAAAAAAATATATAGATTGAACATGACTTTTTCATTGTTTTTATGAAAATAAAATTTCGAGTTGAAAAAATTTTTTTTTTTTACTTATTTAGTTAAAAGTCAGTTTGTGGGTGTGTTTTTTTTTTTTAATAATTTGTTTTTAAAAGGTGAGTTTGTTGGTGTTTCTTTACAATAATTTATCTGTTTTTATGAAAAATGAGTTTTTTTAAAAATTTTTTTTAAGTATTATAAATTTCACTAACATGCTGGAGAAATGTTGGTGCTAATGCAGAGAGTGATCCGCGCTATTTTTTAAATCGTATTTCCACGTTTAATTAAAGCCTTATGATATGTTTTTTTTTTATTCAATTGTAAGGTTAAAGTACAGAATAGGTACAAAACACCCTCCCCTCCCCATGTTGAGAATGGCTTTTAAAATAATAATATTATTATTTCAGCATGGATCACTCTCTGCATGAGTACCGAAATGTTTAATAATTTGGTATTTTTTTAGATTAGGTCCACCTCCACAATTTTCCTTTAAATGACAGCACTTCTGGGTTTTTGAGTATGCTGAATACGGAAATCGGATTGAAATTTTGCGGAAATTAGTAGTTATCAAGATATAAAAAGTTATATTATGCATTGTATTCTTTGGCGGCCATCTTTTTATGCGCGTACGCGCCATAAACAAATGTATGCGCGTAAAAAAGATGGCCGCCAAAGATTACAATGCATAATACAACTTTTTATATCTTGATAACTACTTATTTCTGCAAAATTCCAATGCGATTTTCATATTCAGCATAGTCGAAAACCATTATAAGTTGTCATTTAAAAGAAAATTGAGGAGGTGGACTTAATCTAAAAATTTACCAATAATTTTCCATCCCGTACGCCTCCCGATACATTGCTTCGTCAACATGCGACCATTTTATATCTCCCAAATACACTTCCGTGTTTAGAAAAAAAAAAAAAAATGGGTGACCGATTTACCAGAATGTGGTAACTAAAAAGTGAGTACCCCTTTCAAATGTTGAAATGATTTTTTTTTTTTCAATTTTTTTTCATAATCTGGTTAGTGTTCAATCAATAATAATCCAGTGAAAAAATTTCAAAAAACCTATCTGTATAGAAATTTGCATTGGGGTGATGGTTGTATAACTCTGCCACGTAAGTAAATAAATAAAAAATGTTACGTGTGCATGCGTTAGCCTTGACTAGGGCGGGGACTAAGGGAACGACTATTAAATAATTCTGTGGGTCGCCATGGAACTCAACGCCCAAGGAGTACCAAAATAGTTTTCATGATATGAAGAAATTTTTTTTCTAAAAGTGGGTGATCACTTTTCCATGTAAATTTAACTTAAAATGAGCACCCACTTTCTTGCCACCTGATGAAGGGGCATTTATTTTCGTTTTTATTGGCTTAAATGTTTTTTGACAAGGCAGTTTGGTACGCGAGTGCATATTTAACAGTTTTCGTTTATGCTCACGCATAGCATAAACAAAGGCTACGTCTGTGAAATGGAAAATAGTCCCAGAGTTCAGGGGTTAATACCATGCAAAAGAAATCAAACAAAAACTTTTTAGCCAAGAAACACACAGCAAAATAAAAAAAAATAGCATCCATTTTTTTTTCTATCGAATTCATTTGCTGTTTTTATTGAAAACTATTTTCCCCTGGATTTTTGATATAATTTTCCATTAAGGGCCGTGCGTCTCACATTCGTAAATAACAAAATGTTTTTGTAGATTTTGGTGTGCTAAAAACGAATCTGCAAACCGTTTCTGTCGCAAAAAAATAGTTTTCATGATATGAAGAAATTACTTTTTCGAAAAGTGGGCGATCACTTTTCCATGTAAATTTAACTTAAAATGAGTACCCACTTTCTAGCCACCTGAGAGAGGGGGATTTTTTCTCATGTTTATTGGCTAAACAGCTTTCGTTTATGCTCACGCATAGCGTAAACGAAGGCTATGTCTGTGAAATGGAAAATAGTCCCAGAGTTCAGGGGTTATTACCATGCAGAAGAAATCAAACAAAAAACTTTTTAGCCAAGAAACACAGAAAAATGCCCCTCTCTCAGGTGGCCAGAAAGTGGGTACTCATTCTAAGTTAAATTTACAATGAAAAGTGATCACCCACTTTTCGAAAAAGTAATTTCATGAATATCATGAAAACTTTCTTTTTACTACGGAAACGGTATGCAGATTCGTTTTTAGCACACCGAAATCTACAATAAAATATTTCGTTATATACGAACGTGAAACGGGCCTTAAAGTAAAATAATACCGGATTTTTCGGAGCAGATTTGCTGTTTAGTTGTACAAATATCCTCAAACCAGGTAATCATTAAAGGGACTCTTAAAAGTCGTCACCTGTATCGAGCAAAAGTTTAAAACCACCGATTATATGCCAGCCTACGTCATGATAACATATATTGAGTGAGTTCCTAACAGTACTTTGTATAGTTTTTTTAGTTTAAACTTATTTTCCCAAAATTTCCCCAAACTTAACGTGTTCGATACAGTCTGCCGCCATTTGTATTTTTCAGATATACCGATAAACATTGAATGTTTTTGAACCGATTATACATTACATAAAAACACTACAATGTTATCTAGTTAGGTAGAACATTTACTTTTCTTGCCTTTGATAACATTTATTTGTTATATATTTATTTTTTGACAACTTCTTTGTATCTGTATTTAGTAATATAAACCCTTTTCATTTAATGTAACGTTTAGTCGGCTCGAAAAACAGTGTTTATCGGTGTATTTGAAAGCTACAAATGGTGGCGGACACTGTTGATTACGTTAAGTTAGAGAAAGTTAGTTAAAACTAAAAAATTATACAAAATACTGTCACAAACCCACCGATTATGCCAGCCTATGTCATAGTAACATATATTCGGTGGGTTTCAGACACTGTTTTGTATAGTTTTTAGTTTTCAACTTACTTTTCCAAACTTAACGTATTCAACAGAGTCCGCGACCATTTCTGCTTTTCAAGCCGATTAAACATTTTACATTACATAAAAACACTAAACAATTATCCAGTTAGGTAAAAACGTAACTTACCTTACCTTTGCTTTCATTTATTTGTTTTTGGACAACTTTTTCGAATCTGTGTATAGTAAGTAACCCCTCCCATCACTCAAATATTAATTACTTACTCACATTTTTGTATACAGAAAACAACAACAAAAAAAATTTAGCGTTTCAATATTTTTGCTACGTTTGGCTTCATTCACTGATTGTTGGTCGAGTCCAAACCATGAATGATTGACAGAAACTCCCGAGGAACCAGATCAAATTTTGCGAGAGTACCATTTTTTTTCATTTTTTGGAGTGGATTGCTGTACTAAGAATATAAGAAACATGCATTTTTCTCTTTTTATTCGAATTTTCCATTACACCAAATTGAGCCACTGCAACGCGTGGCAGGGTACAGCTAGTATATATATAAATGTAATTCTTGGTTCGTTCAAAGTCCATAAAACCATATTTCTACATTATCAATTGAATTTAAATTTTCAGAAAATTTATCTGTAAAGTCTAGAAATGTTTGCATGTTATTAAAATAAATTAAGATCGTTAAGATCGCAAATTATAAAATATATTAAATAAAATAAAAATATTTTTTGTAACTGCGAGACAGTCCGCCATATTTCATTTCCAGTAGAAATGAGCCTTTCACGTGCACCACAGGTTGACGACTTTCGAATTACAACATTTAACTATCTAATAGGTAAAAAAAAAATTCCCTATTTTTTAAATTATATATATATATATATATATATATATATATAATGATTAGTTTTTTTTTTGGAAAAAGAATTCCAGCAGAGTGCTCAATTAAAAGGAAAATCCAAATTTTAAGAGCGTACTTATATTTTGTGTACAGAAAGTTGTTAGTTGAGACAGGTCATTGGTACCGTCGGTTTCAAGCCCGATAATAAGGCCCGTTTAAGGTATCCTTATCAAGCTCTCTTCAGCCAATATTTGTACTTTAACCTTACAATTGAATAAAAAAAAACATATAAAACTTTAATTAAACTTGGAAATACGATTTAAAAAATAGCGCGAATCAGTAAGTGCACTAGCACCATTTGTTTATCTTAATTTTTTATTTATAAAAATCTATAAAAGTGGTAATTTTAAAGGAATTTTAAAAATCTATAAAAGTGGTAATTTTAAAGGAATTTTCGAGGATGGAGTAATTCTTCATATTTACCTTCTCCCCCACCCCCAATAACATAAGAAATTAAGAATTAGACAAATTTATTTTAGGTAGGAATTTTCGAGGGTGGAGTAATTCTTCATATTTACCTTCTTTTTTTTCCAATAACATAAGAAATTAAGAATTAGACAAATTTATTTTAGGTAGGCTTTTAGCCTACCTAAAATAAATTTGTCTAATTCTTAATTTCTTATGTTATTGGAAAAAAAAGAAGGTAAATATGAAGAATTACTCCACCCTCGAAAATTCCTACCTAAAATAAATTTGTCTAATTCTTAATTTCTTATGTTATTGGGGGTGGGGGAGAAGGTAAATATGAAGAATTACTCCATCCTCGAAAATTCCTTTAAAATTACCACTTTTATAGATTTTCGGGGCCGCTGAAAACGAAAATAACATTTATAATTAAGGCAAACGAGTAGTTTCCAAGATATGAAGAAATGTTAGTTTAAAAAGTGGAGGATCACTTTTCCATAATAATTTAACGTAAAATGATCACCCACTTTGTGGCCACGATTTTTTTTGGGGGGGGGGCTTTCTTTCTACCCTTGGAAAATCCTTTAAAATTACCTGTTTAAATTGCAAAATGCAAAAGAAATCAAACAAAAAACTTTTTAGCCAAGAAACACAGAAAATTTTTTTAAAATAGCATCCATTTTTTTTCTATCGAATTCTAGGTGTATCAGAATTTTGTAGGAATTTTTGACACCCCTAACACGAAACTGCGAATAAAATATAAAAAACTCGTAATTTCTCTTTTAAAAGTGGGTTGTTTATTTTCTTTATGGATTATACTTCCAAAATAAACTATTAAAGTTGTTTTAAAAGTAATAGAAATATTTTTTTATTTTTTAAAAACTAATGAATTTTCCGAACTCAATATTTTTCAATTTTTAAACTTTAAAAATCTATCAAAATTTTTCTATTGATTCTATTTTTACGATATTTTCAGGGTTAATGTGAAATTTTATGCTCTTTCCAATAAACCGAATATAATGTTTTAGACAAACGTTTTTTTTAAATTCACGCCCACCCCCATTTTCAAGTGTCTATTAAAAAGTAAATGATTAATTTACTCACCAAAGTGTTATATATCACAAATTGAAGAGAAAAGGTCAATAAATAATATATTCAAATTTAAAAAAAAGTAGTGTTTTTTAGAAATTTACCTGTAAAGTTCGAAGTTTAAAACCTTTTTTGTAAAAAAATCACGTTCTTTGTTTGTTTGTTTTTTTACTGAAACCTTGGTCCTTGCTCCTTTAATTGAAAAAAAATTTAGGGCTTGAATTACATTTTTCGATGAGTTATAAGCTTGGAAAGATGGGGTGGAATTATTCACTATTTTTCACGAAATTTTTGACACACCTGTTTTTATTGAAAACTATTTTCTCCCGGATTTTTGATAAAATTTTCCATAAAGGGCCGAGCGTCTCACGTTCGTATATAACAAAAAAATTTTTTTAAGATTTCGATTTTCCGTCGTAAAAAAATAGTTTTTATGATATGAAGAAATTACTTTTTCGAAAAGTAGGCGATCACTTTTCCATGTAAATTTAACTTAAAATAAGCACCCACTTTCTAGCCACCTGAGAGAGGGGGGATTTTTTCTCATGTTTATTGGCTACGAGCGAGCATATGTTTATACTCGCGCGTAGCATAAACGAAGGCTACGGCTTTAAAATTGGAAATAGTCCCAGAGTCCAGGGGTTATTACCATGCAAAAGAAATCAAACAAAAAACTTTTTAGCCAAGAAACACACAGAAAAATGCCCCTCTCTCAGGTAGTCAGAAAGTGGGTGCTCATTCTAAGTTAAATTTACATTGAAAAGTGATCACCCACTTTTCGAAAAAGTAATTTCTTCATATCATGAAAACTTTCTTTTTGCGACGGAAACGGTTTGCAGATTCGTTATTAGTACACTAAAATCTACATTAAAATATTTCGTTATATACGAACATGAGACGGGCCTTAAAGTAAAATAATACCGGATTTTGGGGGCAGATTTGCTGTTTAGTTGTACAAATAACCTCAAACCAGGTAATCACTAAAAGAGACTCTTAAAAGTCGTCATCTTTATCGAGCAAAAGTTTAAAACCACTGATTATATGTCAGCCTACGTCATGATAACATATATTGAGTGAGTTCCTAACAGTATTTTGTATAGTTTTTTTAGTTTAAACTTATTTTCCCAAAATTTCCCCAAACTTAACGTGTTCGATACAGTCAGCCGCCATTTGTATTTTTCAAATATACCGATAAACACTGCATGTTTTTGAACCGATAAACATTATACATTACATAAAAACACTACAATGTTATCTAGTTAGGAAGAACATTTACTTTTCTTGCCTTTGATAACATTTATTTGTTATATATTTGTTTTTTGACAACTTCTTTGTATCTGTGTTTAGTAATATAAACCCTTTTCATTTAATGTAACGTTTAGTCAGCTCGAAAAACAGTGTTTATCAGGGTATTTGAAAGCTACAAATGGTGGCGGACACTGTTGATTACGTTAAGTTTGACAAAGTGAGTTAAAACTAAAAAAAAAATTATACAAAATACTGTCACAAACCCACCGATTATGTCAGCCTATGTCATGGTAACATATATTCGGTGGGGTTTTGACACTTTTATAGTTTTTAGTTTTCAACTTACTTTCCCAAACTTAACGTATTACACAGAGTCTGCAATGATTTCTGTTTTTCGAGCCGATTAAACATTTTACATTACATAAAAACACTAAACAATTATCCAGTTAGGTAGAAACATAACTTACCTTCCCTTTGCTTTCATTTATTTGTTTTTGGACAACTTTTTCGAATCTGTGTATAGTACCCCCTCCCCGCCAATCACTCAGATATCAATTACTAACTCACATTTTTGTATACAGAAAACAAAACAAACAAAAAAAAACATTTAGCGTTTCAACATTTTTGCTACGTTCAGCTTTATCCACTGATTGTTGGTCGAGCCGAAGCCATGATTGACGGTAATCCCGAGGATCAGGATTCAATTCTGCAAGAGTACCATTTTTTTCATTTTCGCCTTTTTTATTTTACTTTTTGGAGTGGATTGCTGTACTAAGAATATAAGAAACATGCCTTTTTCTCTTTTTATTCGAATTTTCCATTACACCAAATTGAGCCACAGCAACGCGTGGCAGGGTACAGCTAGTATATATATAAAAATGTAATTCTTGGTTCGTTCAAAGTCCATAAAACCATATTTCTACATTACCAATTTAATTAAAATTTTCAGAAAATTTATGTGTAAAATCAAGGAATGTTTGCATGTTATTAAAATAAATTAAGATCGTTAAGATCGCAAATTATAAAAATATATTAAATAAAATAAAAATATTTTTCGTAACTGCGAGACTGTCCGCCATATTTCATTCCCGGTAGAAATGAGCCTTTCACGTGCACCACAGGTTGACGACTTTCGAATTACAACATTTAACTATCTAATGGGTAAATATATATATATATATATATATATATATATATATATATATATATATGTTTCTCTCGTTCTCACTCTGTCTGTCTATTTATACTGTTGTGTCTCACATTTAAGTGGCCATTTTTGAATCATGACGATGGCGAGAATTAAAAAAAAAAGTTTTTTTTTAAAAAGAGAGAAATAATAAAAAAGAAGAAACCCGTAATTATCGGAAATCGGAATCAAAATCTGGACATTTTCTTTAACGCATAAATAAATCACAATTCATAAAAAAAATAAATAACAATGTAAAAAAACTACATTTGTGTTCGCCATGAAATATAAGACGAGATAAGACTTGTCGAATATTCAATATTCCTAGGCTAATGCTTCCGCGCAATAAAAATGGTAGATAAAAGTTCGGCTATAAACTTTATTAATAAAACTATTAGACAGGCTCACGCGCTCGTGCGTGCGTATATTCCTCGTATAAACGTGTACAGTTTCATTTAGAAAAAGCATTTTGTTGAGTTTCATTTGAAAAGACCAACATCTTAAATCAGCTTTATTGAAAGTTTCATTAACACAGGGACAATAGAATGTAAGACAAGTTGGTTCGGCAGGCATGCATTAGGGAAATGCAATTGAGTCCAGGTTTGTTGATCTAGTCGAATCTGAGCCCACGTCTCATTTAAGCTGGGTTGAGAAACGATCCAGGAAATGACGTCTTGTTATAGTGGAGCAGATTACCCAAACAATCGTTCATTTGATGATACAAGCATGAAATTTGGCATAAATATTCGCTGGATAGTAGATTTTAAGAAAAAAGTGCTGGCCACCTGAAATTCCAATATGGCGGCCATTTTCCAAGATGGCCGCCATAGGAGTCCAAATTTTGAAAAATTTCAGCATATTATTGTATAATACAGTGCGTTTATCGAGCTTAAGTTGGTTTTGTTGGCATAATATTACTCACTTTAAGCTCGTTCAGTGTTCTAGTGTTCCTGTAGAAGCTTGACAAGGGCAACTGCAAAGTTTAGTACAATGCAACCCAGTCTTTTTACAGTTGCACCTTCCACCACAGTCAGTCTTGCATCCACATTTTGTCAGTTCACTGCAGCATTTTGAAATCGGTTCCAGTGAAGTCCGCACAATTTTCCAAGAGTCATCTTCTTTTGACCATCCCCACTTTGAAGGACACTAAAGTTCTGGATCACGTATGACACTTTGTCCCCAAACATGACCTGCTTGATAGGCAGCTCTTTTGGCATGTTCTTTGAGTGCATTTTGAGTTGGTGGGATTAAGTCATATGACCTTTACTTCCGTGCAAAGAGGTCAAGTCTTGCGTCATCTACTGATGAGGTTGCACTGGACCTATCATACATGAGAATTACATATTTCTCCAATACTTGTAGATCTAACTCCTCAATTTCAGATGGGCTGAGACTGAGTTTTGCAAATGTGGCTGAGACTTCATTAAATACATTCCATGTCTGCAAGGCTGTCTTTTTTCCCTTGCCATTGAAAGAAGATACAACATCAAACCCTGTGAAGGCATGGAAGAACAACATTCCCTTGGATTTCTCTGGTCCTAGATTGGACACAAGGTCATGTATAGGAATCCACCTGGTGTGTTCCCCCTTGCCGAATCCTCCTTTAGCAGTTTCTTCTCAGATTGTTTGCTTTGGCCAGTCCCCGTTTTGAAGAAATCTATGCTGTTCTTCTTGATGGACTGGTAGAAATATTGACCATCGTTAAGTTTATCCATAAACGTTTTGAACTGTTCTTTCTCCTTCTGAAGATGTGTAGCAACACGTTCAGCCGCAGATGATTCTGCTATGTCCTTTGTGTCAAGGGTCAGCAGATCTCCTGTGACCTCAGTGAATGGATTGCCCATTTCCTCTAGGACCATGGTGAGCCTTTGAACCTTCTCAAGGGATGTCTTCTGAGCTGCAGGTGACTGTTCATGGTGACGAGTGTCACTCTTCACATCCTTACTCCCTGATGCTGTTTCATAGTCGGCCACCAACTTCCTTATTTCTGGCCCAGCCACCATCCATCTTCGAAGAGCTGCTGGATCTTCTGTCAGCCCAATAGCTCCACCATCTCCTTTGATGCTAGCATTATTTTGTTCGTGGGCTTGGTCAATGGCGACTGATGAGAAATGCCTGTCAGATTTGTGAACTACAAAGTTTCCATTTTGGAATTGTTGTGCAACCTCTGGGTGTTATCTCGCTAAGCTCATCATATCTCGAAGATGAACTGGAAGCCATCGTGCGTAATTAACACTGTTGTTTGCGAAGAAATAGGGTATCAGTTCTGCCAGAGATTCATGATACAATGCGAAATTTCCCTCTCTGAAAGCACGTATCAGTGTCAGAATGGTCAGCTCTATGTCTAGAATCAAGAACCAAAACTGAAACAGAGGACTCTCTTTACTGCGGAAGCCACACCACTCTTCAAAGGTGACAGTTTTCTCATCACTGTCTTCCTGTTCAACAAGATATGCACTGTAACCTTTCTTCAAGAGCTTGAATAAACTGCTTGCTGTAACCTGATGAGCTTGGCGAGTCTTTGTAACATTTGTAGCTGATAGAAATGAATCTGCAGAGCCTGAAGATGCTATTTCTGACTCAACAAGTGCACCAGTCCATCCGCTGCCCTCTAACATTGACCCTATTGATTTAAAGGCTGTCATTTCAATATGTAGTCCACCAAACATTATTACAAACTTGTCCTCCCCATATATGTCTGGCCAATGCCACTGTATCTGTTTCGCCAGTGCATAGAGTGGCTGGTCTTCTGTTAT
Source organism: Euprymna scolopes (assembly GCF_053919585.1). NCBI lineage: Eukaryota > Metazoa > Mollusca > Cephalopoda > Sepiida > Sepiolidae > Euprymna > Euprymna scolopes. The sequence continues at coordinate 47,386,433 of NC_136524.1, forward strand.
AACGGGTGTTTGTCCTGGGTTGAGGAACGACACAGTTTCCTTGATTTTGTCCATAGCATGCTTTATGGTGGCAACACTGTGTGCTTGATCTCGCAGAAGGGTCAGCAAAGTATTTATACTAGTCACAAATTCTGCTCTTTGGTTGCTTGCATGATGGGCTGACCATGTTACATTTGGTGAACCATCTACATCAGTGGTATTATGGACCTTTTCCAACCATTCATTTTCAAGCTTGACCTCCTCTTGGAAAAGTCTGGGATCTGGAAGTGAAAAGTCATCACGGATGTTTGGTTCTGGATTCTTCTTACGAAAGAAGGCTGGTGGAATATTTGTATATGACTCTGGAAGATCCGGGACCTTCTTCGTCCGACCTTCTGCAACATTGGCCAAGATGCGTGCTTCTCCTACATTATCTGAACTTGGGTGCTGGAAGATTGAAATACTTGTACCATGGAAAGATGTGCTTGATGTTGTTGCTGTTGGGTTGTGATCTATGTTATCTACAGCAGATGTTGTGAACAGCCCTTTCCTCAAATTTGGTGGACACACGACATCATCTTCCACATATTGCTTTACAACAGTCTCACCAAACTGTCCTGATATTTCCAAAACTCTGTCATAAGATGTGCTTATTCCATTCTCATGCAGCTTGTCGATCAGTTGTCTCTTTCTTGTCTTTGCAAAAACTTTCATTCCAACATAAACAGCAAATGGTGTTTCACGGTCTTTGGCATGCCTTTGAGATTTCGAACCTTCCCTGTACTTTGAGTAACAGTTGAACTGCAGTAGTTGAGCAATGGCCACATCTGACTGCACAATACCATGATTCAGATAGGACCTTATGTCCACCCCATGCTCAATACTGCAAACAAACTGCAGAAGTGCCTGGGGAACGGCTTCCTCTCCAAACCCTTCTTGAAATGCCTGGCTGAATTTTGTCTTGTGAGCCAGCATCTCTTTCCGGATGATATCAGTAGCTTTAGCCAGATGAATGGCTTCACTGTACTTGCTAGCATCAGATAGAATGGTGTTTACATCTTTTCTGAATGCAAGAAGGACATCTCGCCCTTTCTTATGTGCTTCAAGCTCAGGGATCCTAGAGAGTAACTGCTCTTTTAATCTGGTAGAATTGACTTCTGGGGATTCCACACCTAGTTGTTGCAGCCGACGCTTGTAAAGTGAAGCTAGATCAGCAAGTCGAAATATCACTGGTGTTGTTTCTGTACCGGTAACCATGCTATTCATGATGCAGATCACAAGCTCTGAAAACGCTAGGGGGTAAACGTCTTTCTCTTGACCGCTGTCATTCTCCTCTTGCGTCATGACATTAAGATGTGCTCGCTCTGAGTTGTATAACTGTGCCAAGCATCGAGGGTGATACTTCAGCCCTTGGGCAACAACATCACCAGCACTTAACTTTGCTAGGAGCTTTCCATTGTTTAGGGTCCGGGCACACTGATTAAGCCTTTCATTCAGCTGCATTGTCATTGCCTGTCTTAAATTTGATATTTCATCCTCTTCTTCACATAAGAAGCACTGTACCTCTGGAGGGTCTGAGGTCCTTTGTCTCTTCTCACGGTTCTCTTCTGTGCCTGATGTACTGGGGGTTATTTTCCTTTTCTGTCCTCTTGACAGATTTGTGTTATTGAACAATAGTCGGCAGCTTTGGTGATATTTTGCTTTATTTCGTATCAGTGTGGCTTCTATACCTTCTCCTTCATCTAACCGTGCTGGATTAAAGGGTATTGGCATATCATTAAGGGCATAAAACAAAGGCACATTTTTTGCAATTTTCGCATATCCAGCATAGTCCTGTTTCGTCTGGAATGAGCTAAGAGGTGAAATTAGAGTTTTATCTCTTTTGTCAACCTGACAAAGGCAACATTTACTCCAGTCAGTTTGCTGTCTAGTTTTGGCATCCATCGTAAGAGTCGTTGAAGTGGTGTAGGCCGAGGGTTTATCCTTTTACCACCTTACCACCTTTGCTCACTTTGATGTATGGGATACAGTTAGGTTCATGCTGCTACCCTACACCTAACCCGATCGTTCATCAAATATCATTTAAATCCCATGCGATCTGTACACCATCCGGATAACAATAAAGCCCCTGTATCCTTGGCTCGGCTCTCCCGCGCTGGCACATCCTGTCAATCCAGGTGCGGCTATCCAACCTTAGGGGCTGGCTAGATAGCATTTGGGATACTAAACTGGAGTTTAGCTGATATTGAACCCCATGCTGAGTTCCACAGCAGTGTCTGTCACCAGTGTGCCCTGATAGTGAGCGACATACACTCTCGTCATAATATTCTGCAAAATTCTCCTTCTGTGGAAAAAACGGTGGTACTTAATTTGATCCTCGTGAGATGTGCCGCCTTGGTCACAATTTCTCAATGGGTTGATTCAGGGGCTTGTATGGAGTGAGGAAGGTAACGGAATTAAGAACACCTGATTTCTTCAGGATGGCTAGCATGGTTTGTAAGCCTTTTGGGGGCATTTTATAGGCAAAAACAGGTTATCCACTTTGTCATCCTTGCATTAGCAGTCCTTTTTAGGCATAAAAGTTGGAAAAAATGAACGTTTATGGAAATTTGTGGTTTGCTGGCGGCCATCTTGAAAAAAATGGTCGCCATATTGGAATTTTTGATGGCCAGCACTTTTTTCTGAAAAAGTAACTTACAGAGACTATTGATGCCAAATTTCATGCTTGTATCACCAAATGAACGATTCTGGCAAAAAATCACATTAAGCTGCTCCACTATTACACCTGCATCTTAGCAGAAAATGTTAGCATGTAAGCGTCAGACTGAAAGCTAGAAAAGCAGATTAAGTACAAAAGTGTTTTACTTGTCGGGTGTATTTCTATGCGAGTTTGGGTATGTCTGTTTCAGCCACCTGAACCACAAACTAATCACTACGCAAGAGATCGCATATAAATACAAAAGAAAGTAAATTCCGATCATATGACTGTTACAAACGTAACTTTGATGAATACGCGTGCGTGTCTTTCTCGCATGTACATACCTATGATAAATACGCACTAAAATAATTATTTTTATTTACTACTAGCGGGGGGACCCGGCGTTGCCCGGGTGTTTGGAGGTGTGTGTGCTGTTAAATAAAAAAGAAACCGGGGGGGGGGGAGAAGTTGGTAGGATAGAACCCGAAGCCCTGAGGCGAAGTTTGAAAATAAAATCGGCCAGCCAGAATGAGTTACTGAAAGATGTTTGAATTTATTTAAGTAAGAACCAAATTGACAGATGCGCGTACGGAAGTCATCGAGTGTTACGATGACGACGATGACAACGACGACGATGACGACGACGTCAATGACCAGGTTTGTTTGTTATAAGCGAAGTAAAAAAAGAAAACAATGTTAAAACTTACGCGGGGTGGGGGTAATCAAAACATCGAAAAAAAAAACACAAACAAAAACTAATGTAAGGCAAACGAACGATGAAAACAGACAAACGAACACGTGAAAAATGGCTTAAATAAGCCTGTTTCGATATTAAAATTTAAAAAATCGGGTGTTTTTGAGGGGGTGGTCGGGGGTGGATGAGCGAAGTAAAAAAAAAAACGATTGTTACGTGAAAAATGGCTTAAATAACACTGGTTCAATATTTAAATTTAAAAAGTCGAAAAAAAAAAGACATCTCACATCACGATTTGAATCCGGAACGCTTAGATAATGAACCAACGCGCTAACCAACTGAGCTAATGTGACGTACATGAAATTTAGTCAGTTTTTCAACTATTTAAAGTAAATCAGGTCATGACGTCATCTGACGCATGCGTGGAACCGGTCATCGTCACGAGAGAACCGTTTTTGTTGACCCCTCCCTGTCGAAAATTGTCGATTTCGGGGTGAAAAAATTAACGTTTTTGGCCAATTTTTCGATATTTTTCGAGTGAAGGATGGAGCTTCAATATGATATCGAGTTTGAATTTTTGTTCTGTCTGTCGAAAGTTTTTAGCAAACACACAAACATACACACATACATACATACATACATTTTCGCTTTTATATATATAGATTAATCGTATATTTATTGAAAAGAGAATCAAAGAAAGTTAATGCGAATTAAAAACAAAATCCTATTAAACAACAACAACAACAACAACAACAACAACAAAAATGTAAATGTGATTAAATGCACGCTTTTTATTCGATTCAACTGTGTTGTCGAACGGGACTTCCAAGGAACGGTCCATCATCTTGTTATTCAGTTTGTTTGTTTGTTTTTGTTTGTAGTTAATCAATATTAAGGTAGATACAGGCTTAGATTGGAAGACCCCGGAGGTAGATTAAATCTGGTTCACTTTTTGTTTTATTTTACTTCAGTCAAAGTTCTCAGAAATCAAGGGGCCCACAACCAGGGGCTAGCACTTGAACTCTGTATGAGATACATAGTTATTCGAATGTTCCATTAAAGTTCTTTATCTCTCAAGCACTGAGTAAAGAAACTGAGAACATAATTTTCCTCTCCCCAATTAACCATTTTTATACGTTGTTTCATTTTAGTCTCTTGGTCTTGCTGGTTTCCAGGACAAGAATTTATCTAGTCTGGTGGAGTATCCAGCTTCGTGTTTCCATTCCATATTAAAACTTTAAAAATCGAATAAAAACAAATATTACGACACGTGTTTATTTATAAAAGGAAAATGAAGTGATATGGCCATGTTACGCGATCATCGTATATCACAAAGACAACCCTGTAAAGAAGGAGGAAAAGTAGGCAAAGGAAGAGAGATGGGAGGACAACATCTGAGAGCAGAAAGAGCTGGCATTGAGTAACACATTCAGAAAGGCAGAGGATTGCTTGCCAGATCATCCTTAGCGTCCCAACGGTCATCCAGAACACGGGAAAGATGATGACGAGATTTGATTATATTATTAAAAAAAAGGTAAATAGGGGTAGAAACTCGGTGTTGGCCGGGATCAATAACTTTAAAATTGAAAGCTCAGGTGAATTTCTTGTTCTTGTTCTTGTTCTTCTTGTTCTTGCTCTTGCTCTTGTTGTTGTTGTTGTTCTTCTTCTTCTTCTTCTTCTTCTTCTTCTTCTTCTTCTTCTTCTTCTTATTATTATTATTATTATTATTATTATTTATTTTTTTAATGCATTAAAACAAAAGAAATGAATAGGCAGTGTGAATGAACTTTGTAACGAGAGTTATATTTAGAACAGCGTTATTGCAACCACTTCAGCAATTTAGACGGTGTCTGATGTTTTTAGCTCATCAGCGTGGCACCAGAACCATGCAATTCGATTGGTTGACCGACCACTTTTTTACATGGGACGACAAAGGACCTTGACGTGTCCAACAAGTTTTTTTTTTTTAAGATCGGTAGACTTCAATACAACGAATGCCGCTGACGTATCTCGAGACAACAATAATTAAGTGTGCGAAAAAAAACTTTGTTGTTCAAATAATCGGTTTAGCGTCGTGTAAAGACTTTAGAAACAAAGACGAAATAGACATTCTTTTACCATTGGATAAGTCTGTTGGGGAGGAACATTTAGAGGAAGAGGCAAGGAAGGAGGAAGCACTAACAGTATTGAAAGAAATATGCAAGTGGAATGATATCAAAGCCTTTGTGGTTAAATATCACCCAGATATTGCTACAACCAATAGACATGTAGACATTTTTAATGACAATGTTATGTGCCATTTTTAATGACAAGGTTATGTGTCATTTTTAATGACAAGGTTATGTGCCATTTTCACAAAGTGATGGACAGTAGAAAAAAAAGTTTCATTGAAAAGAATATTTTAAACAAAGAACATCTAGTTCAGGAATTGTCAGATTACGATTTGCCTTCTGTTTTGATGGAAGCAGGTTCTCCTTTCAAGCAGTAACCTCTTCATCCCTCTTTCATCCACCCAGTTGCGCCATCAACTAATAAATAAAAAACAGTTTAGTTGGAAATACATGTTATACTGCATGTATAGATTATATTATTGCAATCATCTTAATATATGTTTATTGGTGATTTTTTGTGCAATTAAATGTATAAAATCCTCAAAGTTTACAGACAAAAGGCACTTTTAAACCCTGGAACCAATTAGTTCTATTTCAGTTAATTTAACTGAACTTCAAGCTATGGTCCCCCCTCGCGAGACTTCCACAAAAAACACTCGTCTAGCCAGAACCACTATCCACAATTTCCCACACTCTTTATCTGTGCCTAAACCTAAACATAGATTCCATGAACAGAGCTTCTTTCTTAGAACTGCTCGCCTATGGAACTCTATTCCGTTTGCCTGCTTTCCAGCTGACTATAATCTGATTGTCTTCAAGTCCAATGTAAACAAGTTCTTATTGAACCGTCCCCCTAAGTAATACAAGTTACAAAAATTCCCACTAATGTTTACTATGCTAAAAATCACAATGACTAATGTATACCCATTAACCTTTATTCTCGAGTGGCCTCTGGGCCTTAATAAGTGGTGAACTCCATGTAAAAAAAAAAAAAAAAAAATGTTGCTTCGGTTGTCGAACATTTCGGTGTTCAAACAAACATTGTGCCTGGAACGAATTATGGTCGAGTACTGAGGTACCACTTTATTTATTTATTTATTTTTTAGGTTCAGGGCAACGCTAGGTAGCCTTATCAGTAAAGGATATTTCTTCAAAGAAGAAGAAAGTTTGGTGCAAGTTCAGAATTCAACCTTATATAAAAATATATATATATAGAAAAAAATCTTTATGATGTATGTACCTGTCACTGAATGAAAATATCACATTCCTCAAATCAAGTAAGTAATTAATGATTAAGTAGTTTTATAACTAAGAAAATCAAACGTTATGACGAAGCAAGACAATATATTTTGATCCACAATGCTTAATAAATATGGGGGAGACAATGCAGTTTTAACTATTGAGATCAAAATCAGTCTTGTAATGGCTATAATTTCCTATTAAAATCACTTAACATAGTAAAAAAAATGATTCTTGATTTGAAAATAACTTGTGATGTTCCTTGGAATCTGAATGACAACAAGCCTCCACATGTTTCCAGTACTCACTACCTCTTTCAAATTAGTTTGCGTTATCACAATAGCCGCTTACCATTGATTTCTCATTGGTAACGACCATTGTTTTGTATTGGGATTTGGATAGCAATAAGCCAATCCAAGGTCCCACTCCTCTTTGCACTCATCCAGTGCATCTAGTTAGTGCTTTCTCTCCTCAGTGTTTCTATCCTTCTTGTCCCTTCTCGCGTATTTGGTGTGGTACTAGTTTTTTATGAGACAAGAAAGGGGGAGAGGAGTTACAATTATACAGCTTCAGTTTTCATTATTTCATCTGGTGTTTCTTTGTGTTTTCTCTCTGCACCAGTTTCTATATGTCTGGCTTGTGCCTGTGGCTCATGTGTATAGTCTCTGTAGTCAAGAGTTTTCCTTAATATTTCAGCTATTTTTATTATTGTTATCCATTGTATCTTATCAGTCATCCCTCTGATTCCAATCTCTCCAATTCTTTTTCCAAAGTTTCGGTATTGTTCCTAGTGCTCCTATTATTATTGGTATTATCTTGACTTTCTTCATCTTCTATATCCCACTCAACTCTTTGGCCGGTTCCATGTATTTGCTTATCTTCTCAGTCTCCTTGATCTTCACCCTGTGATCTGCTGGCATGGCAAAATCTACAATCTGGCTGGACTTTTCCTTCTTGTTAACTATTATGACATCTGATCCCCTTGCTTGAATAGTTTTATCTGTTTGTATATCTATGTCCCATAGGATTTTGTGGCTTTCATTTTGAAATACTACTGCCGGTTTGTGCTTGTACCAATTGTCTGCGCGTTCAAGATTCAGTTGTTTGCATAATTCCCAGTGTACTGCATTTACCACTTGAAATTGTCCATGTAGTTGTTTCTCTTCTCAATTTTCTTTCATATGTTGCCTCTCTTTTTCCTGTTTTGTTTGTGTTTAGTTTCTCTTGCTGCAGTAATTATACTTTCGGTGTTCTGCATTATGTGTTCTTATAAATTATTTTATTTGTGTCAATTAGAGTATCCTATGCAAAGCAGTCTTCTTCCTCCGTCTTTCCTTTTCATATTATTATTATTATTATTATTATTATTATTATTATTGTGGTTGTTGTTGTGTTTTTGTTTTTTGTTTTTTTACATAGGCATCACCACATTATCAAGGCCATGAGGCCACTCAAGGATAAGGGTTAAAGAGTGTACAGTAGAAATTGGACATTATAGTAATCATTAGTAATGAAAATTTGGTAAAGTTGATAACTTATATGGAACAGCTCATCAAGAACTTATTTACGTTAGACTTGAAGACAACCATATTGTAGTCAGCCGGAAAGCAGGAAAACGGAAGACAATTCCACAGGCGTGGTTGTTGTTGTTGTTGTTGTTGTTGTTGTTGTTGTTGTTGTTCTTCTTCTTCTTCTTCTTATTATTATTATTATTATTATTATTTTATGTACCTACATAAATTTTATAAGGAGATATGATATTATATGTATCGATTTTCAGTATTTACTTCAACAGTGCTCAATACCTGAGTAGAGCTAGGTAATTAGTTATGAAAATATATATGGCTACTAAGCTACACAGAATTTTCCGTGTTTCGTCCTAGTTAGGACTCATCAGGCTATTGCATAAAATTAATGTTACCACATGTTTTATATATCTTCATATATGGTATTAAGTTTGCTAGTTAGCCAATCAGGTTCTTGTTATTCCTGCTCCCGTTTTCAGCAGCTAATAGATATCTTTCTTAGGAAGATACAATCGATCTAGATTTCCTTTCTCAGCAAAAGATCTCTCATATAAAAGGAGTAGGAAGGAAATTTAAAAGGCTAGCGGTTCAAAAAAAAAAAAAAGAAAAAGTAGAAAATGTCCCAGTCTAAAAACCTCTACAGGTATTTTTGTTTCAGGGGTTCAAGTACATTAAGTTCATAGGAGCACATTCAGCAAAGTATTTGAAAAACACATAAATGCATCTGAATAGAAGAATAAAGGATGAGTTAATAGAGACCTTCCAAATAAGTAATGCAAGTTAATAAGAAAGGTCCTGTTTTGTGGGCTGTGAAACTCTTGACAAATTGTTTTTTCTACACACTGATGAAGCCCAGTCGTGCAAAATCATAATTAATGAACTATTATATACTTATCTACCAATTCCCGGGCTGAAATAATGGTACGCAAGGCATTAATAATAAAAACCAACATTTTGAAAATGAGTAAATACTTGAGAGTCTGTGCTTTTTATATGATATCATAAAAAATATTGCTAGCTCTAGTATCGCACTATTGAGCTACCTAAAAGTAAAATTTATGCTGTTTCTTTATATCTCATTACTATCCCAAGCTGTTAAATTACATATAAACATGAATGATATATATATATATATATATATATATATATATATATATATATATATATATATATATATATATATTTACCAGTGGTGAAAAAACCGGACTAGAGTGCTCAATGTATAGTCAGAGCAGTATATAGTCCATCTATGAATTCTGATGATGCTAGTTGGATTTTTCCTCTCTTTGAGGATTTTCCTCTAGCTGAAAGAATTTGTAAACTCATTCTGGACTCACAGTAATAAATTTCCTATATATATATATATATATATATATATATATATATATGATTTTCAGAATGTGAGAGATTATATATAATAAATTCCACAGCCAAACAATGTCGCAGCCCACAAGAGCCATTACAGTGAACGGTTCGTTGACTGTCATGACTCTTGTGGACTGCGATGTTGTTTGGCTGTGGAATTTATTATATATATATATATATATATATATATATATATATATATATATATATATATATATATATATATATATATATATCTTGATATCATGAAGGAAGACTTTGATTATTCATGATTAAAAGCAAAATATGTATAACAAATTTTTAAAAAGTGGAGTAAGAAGAGGAAAGAAAACTAAAGGAAGGAGTCAGCTGACCGGTTTCGCCCTCTTCAAAGCGATATGGAGGGATTTAAAAAGGAAAAAATCGAAAAAATGTACATTAAAATAAAGTTACAGTGCCTTCTGTTCATGGGTGAAGAAAAAAAGAACAGGGAAGCAACGTGATAAAGTAAGGTTGGGATATTTTCGAAGAACCTAGAGGTTAATCATGCTCAAACCCAAGAGACATTCCTTCTGTCTACAGAGAGAAGGCCTCCTCAACCGAACGTGAATAGCTTCCAAAATCTTTAGATGAAATGTTGAGTGAGCACAACTCAGAAATGAAAAAAGAGTTCATACTGAAGTTCGCCGTGCTTGACAGGTTTTTAATGAAATGGTCAATTATTGAAAACTCGTATATGCTGCCAAGTGCTCAGTATGTTCCATTTCTGATTTTGCTAGGTGGATTTATTTGCTTCCCCACTAAGCAAATTAGGCACAAGGCCGTTTTTTAATGTGGAGAGTGAAGGAGAAATGGGGACCAGCTCCCCGGGGAGTAGGAGAGCTGGATAGTGACAATTGGTGTGAAGGGTGTTCCCTACATTGACCAATAATTTATTGCCACAAGGGCAATGGTTTTTCCTTAAACTTTATTGCAAGCCCCCAGGAGGGGGGTTGGGCGAGGTATGTGCGCTGTTGAACTCTCGCATCCAATCTCAACGTTATTCCATTTCTGATTTTGCTAGGTGGATTTATTTGCTTCCCCACTAAGCAAATTAGGCACAAGGCCGTTTTTTAATGTGGAGAGTGAAGGAGAAATGGGGACCAGCTCCCCGGGGAGTAGGAGAGCTGGATAGTGACAATTGGTGTGAAGGGTGTTCCCTACATTGACCAATAATTTATTGCCACAAGGGCAAGGTTTTTTCCTTAAACTTTATTGCAAGCCCCCAGGAGGGGGGTTGGGCGAGGTATGTGCGCTGTTGAACTCTCGCATCCAATCTCAACGTTATTCGACTCATGTAGTTGGCAGTGCAACTACAGTTAAAATTGTAAATTACATTATTATTAATACCATTGTTCGGGGCGGCAGAACATCTTTTCGAGAGGATGGAATTAAAGTTTTCGTAGGAAACACAAGACGCACATTTGAAGCAAATTAACATTTTTGAACCGTTGAGCAGATTTGTTTGACCGAATTTCTCACTTACTGTCCCTAACCATGGTAAACGAAGATATATTGGACATTTAGTCACTGTTTCAACTTTTGTTTCAGAAAACTCAGTTATTTTCCTATGCATAACGGACTTAATCACATTAAGAGGATACCCCCCCCCCCCTTTATTTTTCTTTTCTCTTCCCTCCTTCCTTTTTTAAAAAATGGTTTACGTGTTTGACTTTTAATCATGAATAATAAAAGTCTTTCCTTCTGTATTGCGATATTTAAAATTTGTACCTCAAAGTATCATGAAATATATATATATATATATATATATATATATATATATATAGTCATCCACATACAGTACTGTTTCGCTGTTTCACAGCTCATCAGTGCGGCTAGACAGGCAACTACCTCATGCCAGGATTGAAACCCGACCGTTTGTACGGCAGTCAAGGCTCCTAACCATTACGCTATTGGCGGCTGCTTGAACGAGTAGTGAGTTTAACGATGTTTTGATATCGTTTGAATATATATACATATATATATATATATATATATATATATATATATATATATATATATATATACATTGTTTTAATAAATATATATATATTGTTTTAATATATATATATATATATATATATATATATATATATATATACATTGTTTTAATAAAAACGAAGAATTCAAAGAATGGATTGATAGTAACAAATAGTGTATTTCAACGTTAGTTACAATTGTTTCAAGACTATTCGGACAAATTATACATTATGTAACAATTGTAACTGACGTTGAAATACACTATTTGTTGCTACCAATCCATTCCTTGATGTCTTGGTTTTTGACTATTCGGACAAATTATACATTATGTAACAATTGTAACTGACGTTGAAATACACTATTTGTTGCTATCAATCCATTCCTTGATGTCTTGGTTTTTGTTAAAACAATATATAACTGCTCAATTATGAAATATGATAATTTTGTAGCTTACAATTTAAGTCATCTCTTTTTGACTTAAAACTTAATAGTATATGAACGATTACTGAATTTTCAATTATATAAATCCAATAAAATTCAGAATACTTTAAATAAGACTATATATATATAGTAATAAAATTAAGATGAAAAATTTTCAATGATAAACCAAACCTATCAGAATACAAAATCTCTCTCTCTCTCTCTCTCTCTCTCTCTCTCTATATATATATATATATATATATATATATATATATATATATATATATATATAAAAATGTAATTTTTGGTTTGTTCCAAGTGAATAAAAACATATTTCTACGTTACCAATTTATTTGAAATTTTCAGACAACCCATCTTTAGAGTCGAGGGATGTTTTTATGTTATTAAAATAAATTTACCTCGCGAATTATTAAAATATTAAATAAAATAAATATATTTTTAACCGTTAGTGCGAATCTGCTTTGTTGATAAAACTGAGCTTCCGGTTTGATTCATTTCACAGCTACGAATTGACGGAAAAGAAGATTTCATTTTCTGTTTACTCGATAAGTAAAAGAAAAACAAAAAAACATAATTCATTTGTTTATCTTCCAAATTTTTTAATTTACACATTTTTTCTTTATTATATGAGGCCAAAAAAAAAAGTTTGTCGCTTGCTTTTTGAGTTTTTCGATATAAGATTGGTTGGTAAAAGTACAGTTTTTTTTGTGCTAATGTAAAGAGTGGTCCGCGCTATTTTTTAAATCGTATTTCCAGGTTTAATTAAAGTTTTATTATATGTTTTTTTATTCAATTGTAAGGTTAAAATACACCCTCCCCTCCCCATGTTAAGAATGGCTTTTTAAATATTAACGTTATTATTACAACACGGATCACTCTCTGCATGAGTACTGTACTTTCACCTAACAATTTAATAAACAAAACATGGTACTTATGCAGAGAAAGTACCATAATAATATAATAATAGAATAATAACGTTATTTAGAAAGCCATTTTTAACATAGGGAGGACGTTTTGTTACTATTCTATACTTTCACCTAACAATTTAATAAACAAAAGATGGTACTTATGCAGAGAAGGTACCGTGCTGAAAAAACGCTATTAAGAAAGCCATTCTTAACATGGGAAAGGGAGAGTGTTCTGTAACTATTTTATATTTTCATCTAACAATTTAATAAACAAAAGATAGTACTTATGCAGAGAAGGTACCGTGCTGAAATAATACCGTTATTTTTAACATGGGGAGGGATTTTTGCATCTATTCTATACTTTCACCTAACAATTTAATAAACAAAAATAGATAGTATGTATGCATAGAAAATACCGTGCTGAAATAATGTTATTTAGAAAGACATTCTTAACATGGGGATGGTATTTTGTAACTATTCTGTCCTTTCACCTAACAATTTAAAAACAAAACATGGTACTTATGCAGAGAAGCTACCCCGCTGAAATAATGACGTTATTATTTAGAAAGCCATTCTTAACATGGGAATAGGGGTGTTTTGTAACTATTCTGGACTTTCACCTAACAATTTAATAAACAAAAGTTAAACTTAAGCAGACAAGGAACAGTACTGAATCATTAACATTATTTAGAAAGCCATTCTTAATATGGGGAGGGAGGATGTTTTCTAACTATTCTGTACTTTCGGTGCTGATGCAGAGAGTGATCTGCGCTATTTTTTAAATCGCATTTCCACGTTTAATTAAAGTTTTATGATATGTTTTTTATTCAATTGTAAGGTTAATGTACAGAATAGGTACAAACCCCCTCCCCTCCCCATGTTAAGAATGGCTTTTTAAATAATAATGTTATTATTTCAGCAAGGATCACTCTCTGCATGAATACCGATTAACGTTTTGATTTTTGCTTTTTTTACCGTATTCCTTTGTTTTTTTTTTCAAGAAAACCTTTTTTTAACAAAGATTGAAAGTGCACGTTTTTCTTTTTTTTTTTTTTTATAGAAGTTGCTTTTATATAAGAAAATATGAATGCTTATAAAGAAATTGGGTACTCGTGCACTTATTGACCCGTGCTGAAATAATAACGTTATTATTTAAAAAGCCATTCTTAACATTGGGAGAAGAGGGTGTTTTGTACCTATTCTGTACTTTAACCTTACAATTGAATGAAAAAATAAACGGTAAACTTTTAGATTAGGTCCACCTCCACAATTTTCTTTTAAATGGCGACTTTTGTAGGTTTTCGACTATGCTGCATATGGAAATCGCATTGGAATTTTGCAGAAATAAGTAGTTATCGAGATATTAAAAATTTGTATAATGCATTGTAATCTCTGGCAGCTGTCTTTTTTACACGCTTGCGCGCGTCATAAACAAATCTATGCGCATAACAAAGATGGCCGCCAAAGAATACAATGCATAAAACAACTATCTATATCTCGATAACTACTTATTTCTGCAAAATTTCAATGCGATTTCTGTATTCAGCATAGTCGGAAACCTTTAAAAGTCATCATTTAAAAGAAAATTGTGGAGGTGAACCTAATCTAAAAAAAAAATGCCAAAAAAAACATAAAACCTTAATTAAGCTTTGAAATACGATTTAAAAAAATAGCGCGGATCAGTAAGTGCATTAGCACCCATTAATCGACTCACGTGACCTTATTAACAAATATTATCAAAGGCAAGATATGTTACTTTATTACCGAAATGGATAAATTTTTTTTTTGTTTTTTTAATGCAAAATTTTTATTCGGCTCAAAAAACACAGCGTTTACTGTTATATTTGAAAATTACAAATGGTGGCCGACTGTGTTAACACATTAGGTTTGGGAAAATGAGTTAAAACTAAAAAAAACTATACAAGATACTGTTAAAAAACACTGAATACATGTCTGCCTATGTCACAGTAACATATATTGAGTGAGTTCCTGACAGTATTTTGTATAGTTTTTTAGTTTTAACTCATTTTCCCAAAGTTAATGTGTTCAACAGTCTCTCGGCATTTGTATTTTTCAAATATACAGATAAACACTACATGTTTTCAAACCGATTAAACATTTTACACTAAATAAAAACACTAAAATCTTATCCAGTTAGGTAGAAAAGTAACTTATCTTGCCTTTGATAACATTTATTTGTTATATTTATTTTTCAACAACTTTTTCGTTTCTGTGTTTAGTAATAGAAACCCGTTTTATTTACTATAACGTTTAGTCAGCTCGAAGAACAGTGTTTATCAGTGTATTTGAAAAATACAAACGGTGATGGACACTGTTGATGATGTTAAGTTTGAGAAAATGATTTAAAACTAAAAAGCTATACAAAATACTATCAGAAACCCACCGAATATGTCAGCCTATGTCACAATAACATATAATCAGTAGGTGTCTGACATTGTTTTGTATAGTTTTTAACTGATTTTCCAAAACTTAACGTATTCAACAGAGTCCGCGATCATTCGTCTTTTTCAAATACATAGATAAACACTGCGTTTTTGAGCCGGTTAAACATTTTACATTAAATAAAAACACTAAAAAATTATCCAGTTAGATAGAAACGTAATTTACCTTACCTTTGCTTTCATTTATTCGTTTTTGAACAACTTTTTCGAATCTGTGTATAGTAACCCCCGCCTTACCCAAATATTAATTAAAAACTCACATTTTTTAATACAATAAAAAAGAAAACTATTTAGCGTTTCAATGGTTTAGCAACTTTTGGCTTAATCCACTGAATGTTGGTCGAGCCCAAGCCATGATTGATGGTAACTCCTGAGGATCCGGATCCAATTCTGCAAGAGTACCATATTTTTTTATTTTTGCCTTTTTTTTTTACTTTTTGGAGTGGATTGCTTTACTAAGAATATAAGAAACATGCATTTCCTCTTTTTATTAGAATTTTCCATTACACGAAATTAAGCCACAGCAACGCGTGGCAGGGTACAGCTAGTATATATATATATACTGAAATATGTTGTGAAATATAAACCAATTCAAGCTTTGTTTTTTCACATGTTTTTATGTTATGTATTCAAGGGTCACCAAACCAGAAAATCTCTACATCAGCTAAGAAAATGGAACAACAAAAACTGCAATGCATGGCAGGGTACAGCTAGTATATATATATATATATATATGTATATATATATATATATATATATATATATATATATATATATATATATATATATATATATGGCAGGGTACAGCTAGTATATATATATATATATATATATATATATATATATATATATATATATATATATATATATATATATATATACTAGCTGTACCCTGCCATGCATTGCTGTGGCTTAAATTGGCACGATGGAAAAAGTTCCAAAATGAGAAAAAGCATGTTTCTTATAGGTGTAATTTTCCATTTCGTATGGGTACACAGTTTTTGTTGTTCCATTTTCTTAACCGATGTAGAGATTTTCTGGTTTGGTGACTCTTGAATACGTAACATAAATTGTCCATGTGAAAAAACAGTCAGTGTGTAACTGTAAGCCACACAATTGTAAAGATTGTTCCCTGTGCTTTGTTGATGGTTATTGTAAATGACAATAAAATTGGAAAGTGCAATTTCTGCAATTTCCTAAAGTGTAATGATGTATCCTGTGGAATCATAGGAATGCATCGAATGAAGATATATTCATCTGTAAAAAATCCTGTTATGATTGTTGTTTCTATGATAATGTTTGTTCATTTTTTTTTTACTGCAGGCCAGGTTACTTTTTGTTACTGCAAGCTATGTGCCATTGCAAAGCTTGGATTGGTTTATATTTCACAACATGATAATTAATACACCAAATTTTTGTTGCAATACATGCAGTGGCATCCCTGGCAAATATAGCTGTTGGATAATTAACCACTTTATCTGCTTTCACAACAGTGTCGATGGATTTGTATTTGACTACCTCACTTGGAATTTTACATTGAATAATAG
Organism: Euprymna scolopes; assembly: GCF_053919585.1. Lineage (NCBI taxonomy): Eukaryota > Metazoa > Mollusca > Cephalopoda > Sepiida > Sepiolidae > Euprymna > Euprymna scolopes. Next base: position 47,403,401 of record NC_136524.1, read on the forward strand.
CGTTAAGTTCATGGGCGTCTTTGTATTGACTTGCAAGAATAGCTCGTTCACTCAGTCAAGTGGAATTCTTATAATTTAAATATCTGCAAAAACCTTTTAAACTAACTCTTCTTTTGATGAAATAAAATTACAGAAATTGTTAAAAGTCAAAGAATTTTGCTTTTATCTTTGATCAGCTGGCACTTTTTCGTACCCAATTTCCCACAATGATGCAAAAATTTCTGTGCAGATCGAACAGTCTGCAACTGGCATGCATATTTTAAGTTAAGTTTAATGTCTATACATGGAACAAAAAAGTAGAGTATTTGAGGCAAGCACTTATTTCATCTGCTTGTGTTGATTGAAGAATAACAGGTAGCATTTGTCTGAAATCGCCTGCAAGCAATATTACTGCATTCCCAAATGGTCTGACATTGCCACGCAAATCTTGTAAGGATCGACCAAGAGCCTCAAGTGATTTTTTGCGTACCATTGTGCATTCATCCTAAACAATAAGTTTGCATTTCTGCAATATTTTCCCCGTATTGGATATTTTGGAGATGTCGAAGATGAGATTTTTGAAAAATTGAATGTTTTAAAGTAGAATAAATAATTCTTCTACTTGGCAGCAAGGTCGCAGGTATTCCTCATGCAGCAAGGGCTAAGGCTATGTCATTTTGTTACCGAATGGCTACCAAAATCAATTTAATTAGAAAGGTTTTACCAGTTACTTTTGGTTCTGTTCAAGGTAGCAGTAATTTCCAAATAACTATTATTCTCACAGTCAGTAAATTAGGTGACTAAAATAGGATTTATCCATGTTTTGACAATGCCTTATTCACTGTAATCAATTTAGGAGACTAAAATAGGATGAGGGATTAGAGATGGACAGAGGAAGATATATGGATAGAAAATAGAAAGTGAGAGGAAAATAGAGAAAGAGAAGGAGATAGAGAGATAAAGGGATTGATAGATAGACAGAGAGAGGGAGAGAGTTAGAAACAAATAGGGCAAGACAGAGGAAAGGAGAGATAAAGAGAGTTAGAGAGAGAAAGGGGATCAAAGAGAGATGGAGAGGGTGATATAGAGAGAAAGATAGATTGAGAGAGGGAAAGGAGGAGATGATAGAGAGAGATATTAAGAGAGGAAGAGAGAGGGGGAGATAAACAGGTGAACTACACTTCACTGTTTTTTTCCTCGTTCAGTAGAGAAGAAATCTTTCGAGACTGAGGCAATTTTAATTTTTTGTTACTATCCAGAGTACCCTTCTTTTTCTTTTTTTTCGGGAGCTAGATTTTCCACACATTAGAAACCGACCGGGTTATCTGTACTTTCACCTAACAAATTAATAAAAGAAAAAGTATTGTAAAATTTGAATTTAGTGTGAAAATACTATTTTGAAAAATAGCACGATAACATAAGTGCCACTTTATGTACTCCTCGGGCGTTGAGTTCCATGGCGACCAGCATAATTATTTAATGGTCACTCCCTTAGCCCCCCCTACTCAAGGCTAATGCATGCGCACATTTTTTTATTTACTGACATTGGCTTAATAACTAAACGATTTATTGATAATTTCGTAACCCTTAAACGAATTCCGGAAGATTTAAATTGGTTCATTATTGTTGTAATGAAAAAAAAAAGTTTCATTCAACACAAAACCAAAGACACATACTAATGATAAATGATTTATTATTCTATTCATTGAAATTTACTTATTTTTAAATAAAAAAGTAAAAAAAGTTAATAAAAAAATAGTTGCTTATGTGCGCATGTAAAAATGTTTCTAAAGTGAGAAATTATTTTAATCATTTAAAAAACTTGGTATTTTTTTTTTTTTTTAGATTAAATCCACCTTATAATCACCCCCAACCTCCTCATCTTAAGAACCGCTTCCGGAATAAGCACCATTTTGGGAGGGGGGGGGTGAAAAAATATTTGCAAATTTTAACTGATATTTGTTGTCAGCATACCCACCCGAAAATACTATTTAAAAAAAAAGAAAAAAAAGGAGGGGGGTTAAAATTTAACATCTATCCTTAAAAAAAAGTTGTTTTTTTTAAAGATTTTTAAGTGGTCATAAATTTTTGATCAGCATTGTATATATGTGTATATATATGTATGTAGATGTATATATATATGTACATATATATGTATATATATGTATATATATGTATACATGTGTATATATATACATGTATATGTATATATATATATATGTATATATATGTATATATATATATATAGATGATTTACTTTTATCCATGTAGTAATTATTAATTAATAATTAATAAATATGTATATATATATATATATATATATTTATGTATATATGTATATATTTACATATATATATATATGTATATATATACATATATATACATATATATATGCATATATATATATGTCTAGATACATATATATATATATGTATATATTTACATATATATATACATACATATATATGTGTAGAAACATATATATATATACATATATATATGTATATAAGAGCAAATAGTTAATAAAAGATGTTAAAAAACACTTTGAAAAAGAGTTAAAAACATATTTAATCTGAAAAGGAAACACTTAATAAATGGATAGTCCTGAATCCGCTGAGTTTCGAAGAAATACTTTCCTTCTCATCAGAGGGTAGGAAATTAGCAAAATGCGGGATCGGATTCTGCATATAAAAGTATTTGATGAAACTGCAAGTAATTCAAAGATCTTACTTGATAACAAAAAGTGAAGCAGAGGGAATATGGTGAAGAAAAAGGTGATTTCACGTGAATGGATAGTTAGGTGAAAAGTAAGGTATCCAATGACGGTAAAATCCAAAAATGTTAGTCCAAGAAAGTGTATTTAATTTTCCCTTCGCATAAGTAAAATCCAAGGAAATCGCGTAATTGGAAGATGGTCCAAAATAATCCAAAAGGCCGAAATCCATGGAATAATTCACAAATATGTACAAGGAAAATGGGAAAAATACCAATAATATTAATAGAAAAATAAGATATGCTTTTAACACTGCTGCCGAGAACAATGTGTAATTAAAAAGAAGAAGAGAGAGAGAAAAATATTAAATGGTAATAGAATTAAATATAAATTAGAAAAGCAAATGTCAAAATGACCCTGACATGATAACGTTAAAAAGCGCGAATAATATAGGACAAAAAAGAGGTCAACTGAAATGTACAGGTTATTGCTTAAGAAAATGTAGGCAGAGTCATCAAAAGACACTAAATGGAATAAATAAATAAATAAAAAATAAATAAAATAAAAAATGAAAAATAAAAATGAATATAAAATATAAAATTAAAAAAAAATTTTAAGGTGAGAGGATGGCCAGTATATGCAAATTCCGGATAAACCAAATAAGTATGTAAGTAAATGCGTATAGTAAAATATAAATAAATATGCATACAGGATATGAATGTGTAAGTAGATTGATATAATTGATGGATAGGAATATTTAAAACTAAAACAGAAATTGCAGATAAAAAAACCGGCCAAGCAAAGAAGAAATAAAGAATTAAAATAAAGGATTATTGATTTATAAAGTATTAAAAAAGTATGTAGAAAAAAACGATAATGTTAAAGAAAAATTATATATATCTGAAAGGTTAAAGTAATAACTATGTAATTTCCAAATCGCCATAATTAAATTTGGATTTATGTTTACAGAAAGAGATCAGTTCATTTTTAGAATTTATTATATTGTTACTTTAAGGAGAAGTAATTATAATTATAGCTTCGGCTGTGCACAGGCGACATGACTTAGAGCCTGGAGTATAAGACAACTTTTTTATGATAGTCCATTTGATAGAAGAGGGGGTATTATTAGAGTTCAGTTTTTTAATTAAAGTGATTAGAGAAGTTCCTTGGCTATTATTAGAATTATGGTTGGTAAAAGAAGAAATATGGTTTGATATTCTTTTCTTAATTAATGTTGAAGTAGCGCCGACATGTGTATGTACTTTATTAAAAGCTCGAGGTCTGATATTAATATTAATTTGCTGATTTGTATTAGGGAAATAGTTTGAATTTTGTTCATTGTGTTCAACAAAGGGCGGGACAATGATTGTACGAGGACTGTTTTGGAGGGGATAATGAGTGTTGTTAGTGTTAGGATGGCTGTTAGGAGCAATATTATGATTATTATTATTATTATTATTATTATTATTATTATTATAGGATGTGAAGAAGAAGAAGAAGAAGAAGAAGAAGAAGAAGAAGAAGAAGAATCTGATCGTAGCATGGATCGATTACAGAAAGGCTTATGACATGGTTCCTCATTCATGGATACGTGAAATACTATTGCTGATGAATGTTGCTGAGAATGTGGTAGGGCTTTTGGAGACAAGTATGGCTCAATGGAAAATGGTGCTGACAGCAAACAGAGAGGAGATGGGGCAGGTTAGCATTAAACGTGGGATATTTCAAGGAGATTCGTTATTGCCACTTCTTTTTGTAATGATAATGATGCCACCGAGCATCCTCTTGAAGAGAGAAAAACTGGGGTATAACTTTGGATCTGGTAACAGACGCCTCAACCATCTACTGTCTATGGATGATTTGAAAATATTCGGTAGAAATGAAAAGGAAATGGAGAGACTGGTAGAACTTGTGGGGACATACTCAGAAGACATCGGGATGGAGTTTGGGATTAGTAAATGTGCAATCAACAATTCCCCCACTAACCAACAATCACGAGGTTGTTTGCTCAGCAACTGACAAAGCTAATATGCTTGCCAGCCGGTTTGCCTCCAACTCCACACTGGACCCTTCTAACAACCCCCTGCCTGACTTTCCTTTGTGGACAGACGCGATGCTAGACGATCTAAAAATCACCCCTGCTCAGGTACATGCTATCATAAAAAACTTTGACACTTCAAAAGCATGTGGACCTGATCTCATCCCAGCTGTGCTATTAAAAAAGTGCTCCACCAAAGTAGCTCCAGTTCTCTCCAAACACTACAACAAATGCCTTAATGAATCATGCTTTCCGGGCTGTTGGAAAACTGCTTCTGTGGTACCAGTATTCAAGAATTCTGGCAAAAGAACTGACCCATCCAATTATCGCCCCATTAGCCTCCTCCCACTTTTTGCAAAAATATTTGAGACCTTAATTAACCATGCTCGAGTCTGTCACCTTACAGATGCTAAACTGCTGACTGACAGACAATATGGATTTAGACAAGCCTGTTCCACAGCAGACATCCTCACTGTAATCTCTGAATATATATACCATTCACTGGACAAAGTGGGGGAGGGCAGAGCGGTAACTTTAGATATAACAGGTTATGGCATGAGGGTCTCCTCAGGAAAATGAAATCATACGGTATCACTGGTAGAATACTTAACATAATTAAATCCTTCTTAGACAAGAGAAAAATCCAGGTTGTCCTCGACGGTCGTACATCTAAACAGTGTGATATAAATGCGGGAATGCCTCAGGGGTCTATCCTTGGAACTCTATTGTTCTTGATATTTATTAATGACCTCCCCGACAAAACTGCCTCTGAGATGGGTATATATGCGGATGACACTACACTCTATAACAGGCATGACAGGAAAACAAATGAACACATATCTAAAGGAATGGCAAAAACACTAGAGGATGACCTCCAATCTGTAGTGGAATGGGGACAAAAATGGATGGTCACATTCAATGCTGCCAAGACTAAAGTGGTTTCCTTCAATAATTACAAGAAACCTTCTCTGCCACCAATAGCAATGACCAGTGACTCCCTGTCTGAGAGTACATCTTTCAAACTCCTTGGCCTAACGTTCACAGGAAACATGAGCTGGAACAATTATATTGAAAACATTGCCAGGGCCGCTGCAAAGAAGGTAGGCTCTCTCTACCGTGCTAGAAAACTACTGACACCTGAAAGTATCCTGTACCTCTATAAGGCCACCATTCGTCCATGTATGGAGTATTGCTGTCACATTTGGGCTGGTGCATCTGCTGTTAATCTCTCGCTCCTAGACAAGGTTCAAAAAAGAGTTGCCAATCTGATAGGCTCTGAACTGGCATCTAAGCTTCAGCCTCTGTCCCATCGACGAAACGTTGCATCCCTCTGCCTGTTCTACAAATATTTTAATGGTGAATGCTCTGACGAACTGCAGACACTTGTGCCCCCACGACGCAGACACCCTCGACAAACCCGACAAGCAGCTAAATCCCACCCCCACACTGTAGAGATCCCTAAATGTAAAAGAACTTTATACTCCAGTAGTTTCTTCCCCAGAACCGCTAGACTCTGGAACTCCATTCCAGGTCCTTGCTTCCCCAACTGTGCTGACATGCAGAAGTTCAAGTGTAACGTGAACCAACATCTTGCTGCCCAAATTCCTAACATAGTACCCCAGTAGTTGCTGCCTCTGATAGTAGCCCCCCACACCACAGTGGCAATGTGCCTTGTTTGGGGTGAAAATGTAATTAAAAAATAAAAAAATAAAAAATGTGCAGTGCTGGTGATGAAAAGAGGAGTAAAGGTTCATTCGAATGGAATATGCTGCCAAATGGAGAAATCATGAAAGAAATAGAAGATACAGGATATAAGTATTTGGGAGTGCTGAAGGGTGTAGGCATCGTGAACTGAGAAATGAAGGAGAAAGTCAGGAAGGAGTATCTTAGAAGAGTGAAACTAATTGCAAAGTCGAAACTGTATGGAGGAAACCTAATGAAAGCAGTAAATGCATGGGCAGTCAGTGTTTTGAGATACAGTGCAGGAATTTTAGAATGGTCTGACAAGGAGTTGCATGCCATGGATATCAAAACAAGAAAAGTTTTAGCAATGTTTGGTATATTTCACATTCGAAGTAGTGTAGCAAGGCTGTATCAAAAGAGGAAAGATGGTGGGAGAGGATTGAAAAGTGTAAAAGATTGTGTTAGAACCGAGGAGATGTTGTTGAAGAAGCATGTGGTTAGAAGTGAGGAGTGGATGCTCAAGGTTGTGGCCAATGAAGTGGAGGTATGTGAGACCAACGCTGATTATGTGAAACATATGGATAGCGAAAGGGTAGAGGAACTGGCTAGGAAGAAAATGCATGGAAGGTTCTTCCAGGATATAGCAGAAGTGGCTGATGAAAGATCATGGCAATGGCTTAGAGCTGGGTATCTCGCTAAGATTACTGAAGCTTTTGTTTGTGCAGCACAAGAGCAGGCATTAGGAACATGATTGTTCAAAAAAGTGGTTCTAGGAGAGGAAATTGCTGCAGATTGCCGGATTTGTGGTAAGACCTCAGAGTCAATTGCACACCTTGCAGCAGGGTGTAGTGGACTAGCTCAGAGAGAGTACCACAAAAGACACAATCACATGGGACTCCGGATATATTGGGAGGTCTGTAAGAAGGTTCGGGTGAAGTGTGCTGGAAAATGGTTTGAGGAGGTGCCTGATGAAGTGAGAACAAGTGAGGATGGCAAGGTAGAGGTATGGTGGGACAAAAGTGTCATAACGACCAAGCAATTGGAACATAATCGTCCGGATTTGGTCGTCATTGACAAGGTCTCAAAAAACTGGCAGATTGTAGACTTCTCAATACCCTGGGACAGGAATGTGAGAAAGAAGGAGAATGAGACGTGGAGCAATTATGCTCCATTGGTCTTGGAGATAAGGCGTATACACAGAGTTAAAACACAAATAATCCCGGTCATAGTTGGTACACTAGGAGTAGTATCAAGTCGTCTGGAAGGACAATTGAAAAAACTACAAATGTTTTAGGCGGCCTTCAAACCTCTGCAATTATAGGTACCGCCAACATCCTTAGGAAAACCCTTGATCTTTGAAGCTCCTGGTTTGAAGCCGGGATTAAGGGAAGTCCTCTGGAAATGAATCCTATCCCTTTCCAGAGAGACGTTCATAAACGAAATGAGAATTATTATTATTATTATTATTATTATTATTATTATTATTATTATTATTATTATTATATTATTATTGTTATTATTATTATTATTATTATTATTATTATTGCTAGTTGTATGATTGCCGATGGAGGGGCTGCTCGAGTGGTATATTGGATTAGTAACTATATCAGATGGAGGATGGGAAGAAGGATAACTTGAAGACGAAATATTAGTGTCTGTTATGGGAGGACTGCGTGGAAGCTCAGTAATTGTGCATGAATATAGGACATCTTTATGGATGCAATCATTATTGAGTGGGCAAAGGTGTTTGTTATTACAATTACAGTTAGTTTTGGGTTTAATGGGGAAAGGGATTTTTTGGGCTGATTTACGTTTTTTGTTATTAGATGTTAAGATTCTTTGTGCTAAATTAGGCGTTGTTGAATAAGAAATTCTTATTGAGTTTTTATTGAAAATAGAACTATATCTGTGTGGGTATTTGAAAGAGTTTTGTACAATGTTGAAGAATTCCTTAGGTATATTAGTTTTGACATTTACGCTAAATGGAGGATTAAACCAAATATTTTTCTTTCTCCTGGTGCAACTGGGTGAGTTAGAGGTATTACGATTAGTATTTTGGTTTGGATTATATATGTAGA